>NW_027003445.1:0-5386 GCF_036934945.1 Oncorhynchus masou masou
AAGAGGTGGAGGTAGCGGTAGAAGAGGTAGAGGTAGAAGTGGAGGTACAGTAGAGGTAGAAGTGGAGGTAGAGGTAGAGTAGAGGTGGAGGTAGAGGTTGAGGTAGAAGTGGAGGTGGAGGTGGAGGTAGAAGAGGTGGAGATAGAAGTGGAGGTACAGTAGAGGTAGAAGTGGAGGTAGAGGTAGAGTAGAGGTGGAGGTAGAGGTTGAGGTAGAAGTGGAGGTGGAGGTAGAAGAGGTGGAGATAGAAGAGGTGGAGGTTGAGGCAGTAGATGTGGAGGTTGAGGTAGAGGTAGAGGTGAACCAAGAACAAGGAGAGTAATCTCTGATTAAAATGTAGGCGTGGTGTACATTGTGGTCAACCATGGTTTGACCTTGAGAGAGGCTGGGCAGAGAGTGCTGCCCAATATGAGCCACTTTACCGTAGCATCCATCATCCAGACGTTCCAAAATGAGAATAGGTTTGTACTGCAGACATTGGACCTCTCTACTACCTTTACTACTTGACAGTAGTACAACATAATGCACAGTAAAGACTGTAGATTCCAATACGTACTGTGAAGGCAACAAATACAATGTTTCATTACTGTATTGCTGTATGTATGAAATTGGGAGCTATACTACTTCGTAACATGTTTATCTGGGTACACTGTATTACTGTAGTGTTTACTGTACTGTATGCTATTGTGTTTTTTGTAGATCTGAAAGACGACCACCACGTTGTGGTAGAACGTGTTTATTTACAGGAGAATAGGAATCTGACATTGTGCAAACGGTGGTCGAACATAATGCCATTAACACGGTGGGAAATCCAACAACAGATGATCGAAAACCCGGCCATCTTCCATAACGTCAGAGTGAGTTTATCAACCACAGTCGGCACCCTTAACAAACACCATCTCCGGATGAAGCAAATCTACAGAGTCCCATTTGAAAGGAATTCCCAAAGAGTGAAGGATAAACAGTACGGAATATGTGTAAGTAAACCATGTGGTTTTATGACACCGCTGAAACATCAGAGACTCAGTGAACTTTACTATCCACCCATTACAGCATTTACAGGTGAATGTTGGATGCCCGTCCCCCAAGAACTCATATTGATAGATGAGACTGGATTACATTTAGGTGAAGACGAGGAGGAGAGGAAGGAACATCATTGGTCAACGCGCCATCATTGAGGTACCTGGCCAGCATGGGGGAAATGTCACTATATGCACAGCTATGAGCCACGATGTGGTCCTCCACTGCCTTGCCACCCTTGGACCATACAACATCTCTTTAATGTCCTGAACACCTTTACATGACAATGTTTTTCAGCCAGAGCAGAAAGGGCCAGATGACCCTGAGCAGCTAATGTTATGCTCTAATTTGGTACAACAGGAGTTTCCATTGGGCTGCTCAGATCTGCAACTGCTTCAATGACCATCCAAGGTTTACAATTCTATATCTCCCACCATATTTCCCATTTCTCAACCCCATTGAGGAGTTGTTTTCAGTTTTGGCGGTGGAAGGTGTATGATCACAAACCCCATGAACATAAGGCCCTTCTCCAGGCCATGGAGGAGCCCTGTGGTGATGTTCCAGTCCTGTCCCAGGGGTGGATGCGTCATGCCAAGAAGATATTTTCCCCTGCTGTCTGGCCAAGGAGAATATTGCCTGTGATGTTGATCAAAACCAAAGCAATAGTGTGACTGATTTTTTGTTTTCGCAATGAAGTATTTGGTTTTGTAGAACATCTCTTCTACACAATTGATCTAACGTACCCAGTACAGTAGTACAAATGGCACTATTTTTCTTCCTTCAGCGTAGTATATTTCCTGTATGGATACATTTTTACTATAAGTGTGTTTACAGTACACTGTTTAATATGTATTGAATCATGTTGAAATGTAAAACATACATTTTTGCATTTGTTTTCTGCTTTCTTTGTTTAGACATAAACACAAACGGTATACAGTATAACAAGTCTTTTTGAGTGGGCACAGGCAGTAATCGTATAGCAACAACATCTGGGTCTTTACACTGTATTAGGTTCTGATAGTGGTGTTTGGAACATGCCACATTAGTGTGATCTGTTGTTACTGAGTTAGATTAATTTGTCGTGTCTCATGTGTATCCCGAGTTTCATTTTGAGCAGGAGTACATGATTTTGATTACTGTGTTCCATTTGCAAGATGTCTCTGTGGTTTAGGAACATTGGCTAACTGTTTTGTGTTTAGGTTTGGTACATGAGATGGTTTCAGCAAAGCATTAGGTTAAATTGTGATAAATTAAAAAGTATAGTAGGAAGGTTTTTGAGACGTCTCCAGGAGTAACCTTTCATATGCTACCCGGCTACCCGACACACATGGATCATACACCACAGGCGTCTTCCTCAGAAAGTGGAGGGAAATATACATCACAGATTCATTCTTTTGAGAAACGAGCTCACTTAACACCACTTTAGTTCGTCTGTGAGCTTCTCCACAGGACAAAGCAGTTGTTTGAGCTGCTAGGCGCTTACTGACCAACAGACAATATTCTGAAACTGGACAATGAGCGAGTGCACGCGTATTTGATAGGCTACTTCTGCTCAATTGCTTCCTACTCCAGTCCTACTTCCTCCCACTTCCTTCTCCCCTATGTCCTCTACTTCCTCTCTACTTCCCCCTACTTCCTCCCCACTTCCTCTCTTCTCCCCTATGTCCTCTATACTTCCTCCCTACTTCCCCCTTCTTACCCTATAATCTCACCTTCTTCTTCTCTACTTCCTCCCTATTCCTCCCCCACTTCCTCTCTTCTCCCCTATCTTCCTCTGTCTTTATTTATACTGCTTTATCCCTACTTCCTCCCCACATGGGAAGAAAGACATGCTCTTACCTCCCCCTATGTCCTCTGTTTATATCCCCTCTTCTACTTCCTCCCCACTTCCTCTCTTTCTCACATGATATCTTATACTTCCTCCCTCGTCCTTCCTACTTCCCTGTCTTCTCCCCCATGTCCTCTATACTTCCTCCCTACTTCCTCCCTACTTCCTCTCTTCTCCCCTATGTCCTCTATACTTCCTCTCTACTTCCTCCCTACTTCCTCCCCACTTCCTATCTTCTCCCCTATGTCCTCTATACTTCTTCTCTACTTCCTCCCTACTTCCTCCCCACTTCCTCTCTTCTCCCCTATGTCCTCTATACTTCCTCTCTACTTCCTCCCTACGTCCTCCCCACTTCCTCTCTTCTCCCCTGTGTCCTCTATACTTCCTCCCTACTTCCTCCCTACTTCCTCTCTCCTCCTCCATGTCCTCTATACTTCCTCTCTACTTCCTCCCTACTTCCTCCCCACTTCCTCTCTTCTCCCCTATGTCCTCTATACTTCCTCCCTACTTCCTCCCTACTTCCTCTCTCCTCCTCCATGTACTCTATACTTCCTCTCTACTTCCTCCCTACTTCCTCCCCACTTCCTCTCTTCTCCCCTATGTCCTCTATACTTCCTCTCTACTTCCTCCTCATTTCCTCTCTCCTCCTCTATGTCCTCTATACTTCCTCTCTACGTCTTCCATACTTCCCCCTACATCTGCCCTACCCCCCCACTTCCTTCCTACTTCCTCCTCTCCATCAGACCCAGATGTCGTTTTCTCACCTCTGCTAAGGGTTTAAGAGATTTTCCCTATGTAAAAAAAAGCCACAATCTTAAACTAACAAGGGTTATGCTTTTAGCCTGTTTTTCTAACAAGGGGTACGGTGAACCACCGTGAACCCCCTCCATTCGAGCACTGTGTGTATCAGTGAGTGTGCATGTGACTGTGTGTGTGTGTATCAGTGAGTGTGCATGTGACTGTGTGTGTGTGTATCAGTGAGTGTGCGTGTGAGTGTGTGTATCAGTGAGTGTGCGTCTGTGTGTGTATCAGTGAGTGTGCGTGTGAGTGTGTGTATCAGTGAGTGTGCGTCTGTGTGTGTATCAGTGAGTGTGCGTGTGAGTGTGTGTGTGTGTGTGTATCAGTGAGTGTGTGTGTATCAGTGAGTGTGCGTGTGACTGTGTGTGTGTGTATCAGTGAGTGTGCGTGTGAGTGTGTGTATCAGTGAGTGTGCGTCTGTGTGTGTATCAGTGAGTGTGCATCTGTGTGTGTATCAGTGAGTGTGAGTGTGTGTGTGAGTGTGAGTGTGTGTGTGTGTGTGTGTGTGTGTGTGTGTGTGTGTGTGTGTGTGTGTGTGTGTGTGTGTGTGTGTGTGTGTGTGTGTGTGTGTGTGTGTGTGTGTGTGTGTGTGTGTGTGTGTGTGTGTGTGTGTGTGTGTGTGTGTGTGTGTGTGTGTGTGTCAGTGAGTGTGTCAGTGAGTGTGGGTGTAAGTGTGTGCTTGTCAGTATGTTTCTGAATGAGTTCAGTGTGCTCTAACCCAGAGTTCTGTCAAAACCCTTCTTGGAATAACAGAATGTTCTATTCTGCGTTCTAGTTTTCCACGTCATCGCTCCGCATTACTGAGCATGTGTGTAAATGACTGAGTTACAGAGAGGGGTGTGTAGGACAGCAGCAGAGCCCTGACTGTGTGTGTGTGTTACAGAGAGAGGTGTGTAGGACAGCAGCAGAGCCCTGACTGTGTGTGTGTGTTACAGAGAGAGGTGTGTAGGACAGCAGCAGAGCCCTGACTGTGTGTGTGTGTTACAGAGAGAGGTGTGTAGGACAGCAGCAGAGCCCTGACTGTGTGTGTGTGTTACAGAGAGAGGTGTGTAGGACAGCAGCAGAGCCCTGACTGTGTCTGTGTGTTACAGAGAGAGGTGTGTAGGACAGCAGCAGAGCCCTGACTGTGTGTGTGTGTTACAGAGAGAGGTGCGTAAGACAGCAGCAGGCCCTGACTGCCACCCTGTCTCTGCTTCGATGCTCTCGTGAGGAGCTAAGAGATGTACAGGGTTTCCTTAGCCAACTGACAGGGGCCTGGGAGGACTGCAGTTCACAGCTACTGGAGAGGAGCAGGGAGTCATACTCAGGTAAGAGCTGCGCATACGCGCGCGCACACACACACACACACACACACACACACACACACACACACACACACACACACACACACGTCAAACTTTATTTGTCACATGCACCGAATACAACAGAAACAGGAATACAACTGTGAAAAACTTACAAGCCCTTAACCAACAGTGCAGTTCAAGAAGAGTTAAGAAAATATACTGTTTACCAGATAAACTAAAGTCAAAAATTATAAAAAAGTAACACAATAAAATAATAATAACAAGGCTACAGTATATACAGGGGGTACCGGTACAGAGTCAATGTGGAGGCTATATACAGGGGGTACCGGTACAGAGTCAATGTGGAGGCTATATACAGGGGGTACCGGTACCGAGTCAATGTGGATGCTATATACAGGGGGTACCGGTACAGAGTCAGTGTGGAGGCTATATACAG
>NW_027003446.1:0-5385 GCF_036934945.1 Oncorhynchus masou masou
TCAGGGATGAATGGAGAGCAGCAACAGACAGGACAGGTAATCAGGGATGAATGGAGGAACAGCAACAGACAGGTTATCAGGGATGAATGGAGGAACATCAACAGACAGGTGATCAGGGATGAATGGAGGAACAGCAACAGACAGGTTATCAGGGATGAATGGAGGAACATCAACAGACAGGTTATCAGGGATGAATGGAGGAACATCAACAGACAGGTTATCAGGGATGAATGGAGGAACAGCAACAGACAGGTTATCAGGGATGAATGGAGGAACATCAACAGAGGTTATCAGGGATGAATGGAGGAACAGCAACAGACAGGACAGGTAATCAGGGATGAATGGAGGAACAGCAACAGACAGGTTATCAGGGATGAATGGAGGAACATCAACAGAGGTTATCAGGGATGAATGGAGGAACAGCAACAGACAGGTTATCGGGGATGAATGGAGGAACATCAACAGACAGGTTATAAGGGATGAATGGAGGAACAGCAACAGACAGGTTATCAGGGATGAATGGAGGAACATCAACAGAGGTTATCAGGGATGAATGGAGGAACAGCAACAGACAGGACAGGTAATCAGGGATGAATGGAGGAACAGCAACAGACAGGTTATCAGGGATGAATGGAGGAACATCAACAGACAGGTTATCAGGGATGAATGGAGGAACAGCAACAGACAGGTTATCAGGGATGAATGGAGGAACAGCAACAGACAGGTTATCAGGGATGAATGGAGGAACAGCAACAGACAGGTTATCAGGGATGAATGGAGGAACATCAACAGACAGGTTATCAGGGATGAATGGAGGAACAGCAACAGACAGGTTATCAGGGATGAATGGAGGAACAGCAACAGACAGGTTATCAGGGATGAATGGAGGAACAGCAACAGACAGGTTATCAGGGATGAATGGAGGAACAGCAACAGACAGGTTATCAGGGATGAATGGAGGAACAGCAACAGACAGGTTATCAGGGATGAATGGAGGAACAGCAACAGACAGGTTATCAGGGATGAATGGAGGAACATCAACAGACAGGACAGGTAATCAGGGATGAATGGAGGAACAGCAACAGACAGGTTATCAGGGATGAATGGAGGAACAACAACAGACAGGTTATCAGGGATGAATGGAGGAACAACAACAGACAGGTTATCAGGGATGAATGGAGGAACAGCAACAGACAGGTTATCAGGGATGAATGGAGGAACATCAACAGACGGTTATCAGGGATGAATGGAGGAACAGCAACAGACAGGTTATCAGGGATGAATGGAGGAACATCAACAGACAGGTTATCAGGGATGAATGGAGGAACAGCAACAGACAGGTTATCAGGGATGAATGGAGGAACAGCAACAGACAGGTTATCAGGGATGAATGGAGGAACATCAACAGAGGTTATCAGGGATGAATGGAGGAACAGCAACAGACAGGACAGGTAATCAGGGATGAATGGAGGAACAGCAACAGACAGGTTATCAGGGATGAATGGAGGAACATCAACAGAGGTTATCAGGGATGAATGGAGGAACAGCAACAGACAGGTTATCAGGGATGAATGGAGGAACATCAACAGACAGGTTATAAGGGATGAATGGAGGAACAGCAACAGACAGGTTATCAGGGATGAATGGAGGAACATCAACAGACAGGTTATCAGGGATGAATGGAGGAACATCAACAGACAGGTTATCAGGGATGAATGGAGGAACAGCAACAGACAGGTTATCAGGGATGAATGGAGGAACATCAACAGAGGTTATCAGGGATGAATGGAGGAACAGCAACAGACAGGACAGGTAATCAGGGATGAATGGAGGAACAGCAACAGACAGGTTATCAGGGATGAATGGAGGAACATCAACAGACAGGTTATCAGGGATGAATGGAGGAACAGCAACAGACAGGTTATCAGGGATGAATGGAGGAACATCAACAGACAGGTTATAAGGGATGAATGGAGGAACAGCAACAGACAGGTTATCAGGGATGAATGGAGGAACATCAACAGAAGGTTATCAGGGATGAATGGAGGAACAGCAACAGACAGGACAGGTAATCAGGGATGAATGGAGGAACAGCAACAGACAGGTTATCAGGGATGAATGGAGGAACATCAACAGACAGGTTATAAGGGATGAATGGAGGAACAGCAACAGACAGGTTATCAGGGATGAATGGAGGAACATCAACAGACAGGTTATCAGGGATGAATGGAGGAACATCAACAGACAGGTTATCAGGAATGAATGGAGGAACAGCAACAGACAGGTTATCAGGGATGAATGGAGGAACAGCAACAGACAGGTTATCAGGGATGAATGGAGGAACAGCAACAGACAGGTTATCAGGGATGAATGGAGGAACATCAACAGACAGGACAGGTAATCAGGGATGAATGGAGGAACAGCAACAGACAGGTAATCAGGGATGAATGGAGGAACAACAACAGACAGGTTATCAGGGATGAATGGAGGAACAGCAACAGAGGTTATCAGGGATGAATGGAGGAACAGCAACAGACAGGTTATCAGGGATGAATGGAGGAACATCAACAGAAGTTATCGCAGGATAATGAAGAAACCATGTGGTCTCTAAAGTGGACAACAAGAACGTCAACAGACAGGTTATAAGGGATGAATGGAGGAACAGCAACAGGAACAGGTTATCAGGGTGATGATGAAGAACATCAGACTGGTATCAGGGGATAGACCGGAGGAACTATCAACAGGGAGGCAGGATTATCAAAGAAAGGGATGAATGGAGAACAGCAACAGGCATGTGGTTATTATCAGGATGAATGGAGGAACATCAACAGGGTTATCAGGGATGAGCGGAGGAGCAGCAACAGACAGGACAGGTAATCAGGGGATGAATAGAAGAACAACATGAATATGGGTTCATCAGAGGATGAATATGGAAAGATTTATCAGCAGACAAAGGTTATCAGGATGAATGGAGGAACAACAACAGACAAGGTTAGCATATGAGGTATTGAATGGAGGAACAGCAACAGACAGGTTATCAGGGATGAATGGAGGAATTTATCAACTGAGACATCAGGGATGAATGGAGGAACAGCAACAGACAGGTTATCATGCGGAATGGGAGGAACATCAACAGACAGGTTATAAGGGATGAATGGAGGAACAGCAACAGACAGGTTATCAGGGATGAATGGAGGAACATCAACAGACAGGTTATCAGGGATGAATGGAGGAACATCAACAGACAGGTTATCAGGGATGAATGGAGGAACAGCAACAGACAGGTTATCAGGGATGAATGGAGGAACATCAACAGAGGTTATCAGGGATGAATGGAGGAACAGCAACAGACAGGACAGGTAATCAGGGATGAATGGAGGAACAGCAACAGACAGGTTATCAGGGATGAATGGAGGAACATC
Source organism: Oncorhynchus masou masou (assembly GCF_036934945.1). Taxonomy (NCBI): domain Eukaryota; kingdom Metazoa; phylum Chordata; class Actinopteri; order Salmoniformes; family Salmonidae; genus Oncorhynchus; species Oncorhynchus masou. Next base: position 3,423 of record NW_027003446.1, read on the forward strand.
AACAGACAGGTTATCAGGGATGAATGGAGGAACATCAACAGACAGGTTATCAGGGATGAATGGAGGAACAGCAACAGACAGGTTATCAGGGATGAATGGAGGAACAGCAACAGACAGGTTATCAGGGATGAATGGAGGAACAGCAACAGACAGGTTATCAGGGATGAATGGAGGAACATCAACAGACAGGACAGGTAATCAGGGATGAATGGAGGAACAGCAACAGACAGGTAATCAGGGATGAATGGAGGAACAGCAACAGACAGGTTATCAGGGATGAATGGAGGAACAGCAACAGACAGGTTATCAGGGATGAATGGAGGAACAGCAACAGACAGGTTATCAGGGATGAATGGAGGAACATCAACAGACAGGTTATCAGGGATGAATGGAGGAACAGCAACAGACAGGTTATCAGGGATGAATGGAGGAACATCAACAGACAGGTTATCAGGGATGAATGGAGGAACAGCAACAGACAGGTTATCAGGGATGAATGGAGGAACAGCAACAGACAGGTTATCAGGGATGAATGGAGGAACATCAACAGAGGTTATCAGGGATGAATGGAGGAACAGCAACAGACAGGACAGGTAATCAGGGATGAATGGAGGAACAGCAACAGACAGGTTATCAGGGATGAATGGAGGAACATCAACAGACAGGTTATCAGGGATGAATGGAGGAACAGCAACAGACAGGTTATCAGGGATGAATGGAGGAACATCAACAGACAGGTTATCAGGGATGAATGGAGGAACAGCAACAGACAGGTTATCAGGGATGAATGGAGGAACATCAACAGACAGGTTATCAGGGATGAATGGAGGAACATCAACAGACAGGTTATCAGGGATGAATGGAGGAACAGCAACAGACAGGTTATCAGGGATGAATGGAGGAACATCAACAGACATTATCAGGGATGAATGGAGGAACAGCAACAGACAGGACAGGTAATCAGGGATGAATGGAGGAACAGCAACAGACAGGTTATCAGGGATGAATGGAGGAACATCAACAGACAGGTTATCAGGGATGAATGGAGGAACAGCAACAGACAGGTTATCAGGGATGAATGGAGGAACAGCAACAGACAGGTTATCAGGGAATGGAGGAACATCAACAGAGGTTATCAGGGATGAATGGAGGAACAGCAACAGACAGGTAATCAGGGATGAATGGAGGAACAGCAACAGACAGGTTATCAGGGATGAATGGAGGAACAGCAACAGACAGGTTATCAGGGATGAATGGAGGAACATCAACAGAGGTTATCAGGGATGAATGGAGGAACAGCAACAGACAGGACAGGTAATCAGGGATGAATGGAGGAACAGCAACAGACAGGTTATCAGGGATGAATGGAGGAACATCAACAGAGGTGATCAGGGATGAATGGAGGAACAGCAACAGACAGGTTATCAGGGATGAATGGAGGAACATCAACAGACAGGTTATCAGGAATGAATGGAGGAACAGCAACAGACAGGTTATCAGGGATGAATGGAGGAACATCAACAGACAGGACAGGTAATCAGGGATGAATGGAGGAACAGCAACAGACAGGTAATCAGGGATGAATGGAGGAACAACAACAGAGGTTATCAGGGATGAATGGAGGAACAGCAACAGACAGGTTATCAGGGATGAATGGAGGAACATCAACAGAGGTTATCAGGGATGAATGGAGGAACAGCAACAGACAGGTTATCAGGGATGAATGGAGGAACAGCAACAGACAGGTTATCAGGGATGAATGGAGGAACAGCAACAGACAGGTTATCAGGGATGAATGGAGGAACATCAACAGACAGGACAGGTAATCAGGGATGAAATGGAGGAACAGCACCAGACAGGTAATCAGGGATGAATGGAGGAACAGCAACAGACAGGTTATCAGGGATGAATGGAGGAACAGCAACAGACAGGTTATCAGGGATGAATGGAGGAACATCAACAG
>NW_027003447.1:0-5385 GCF_036934945.1 Oncorhynchus masou masou
TTCCATTTCAATATTATCGCTTAGCACAGAGCTCTCCTTGGGATGTTTAAAGCTGGGGAAATCTTTTTGTATCCAAATCCGGCTTTAAACTTCTTTACAACAGTATCTCGGACCTGCCTGGTGTGTTCCTTGTTCTTCATGATGCTCTCTGCGCTTTTAACGGACCTCTGAGACTAGTGGGTGCATTTATATGGAGACTTGATTACACACAGGTGGATTGTATTTATCATCATTTGTCATTTAGGTCAACATTGGATCATTCAGAGATCCTCACTGAACTTCTGGAGAGAGTTTGCTGCACTGAAAGTAAAGGGCTGAATAATTTTGCACGCCCAATTTTTCAGTTTTTGATTTGTTAAAAAAGTTTGAAATATCCAATAAATGTCGTTCCACTTCATGATTGTGTCCCACTTGTTGTTGATTCTTCACAAAAAAATACAGTTTTATATCTTTATGTTTGAAGCCTGAAATGTGGCAAACGGTCGCAAAGTTCAAGGGGGCCGAATACTTTCGCAAGGCACTGTATCTACATGTACATACTACCTCAATAATCCTGACTAACAGGTATCTGTATATAGCCTTGCTACTCTTTTTTCAAATGTATTTTATACTGTTGTATTAATTCTTTACTTACCTACACACACACACACACAAATACCTTTTTTTTCTGCACCATTGGTTATAGCCTGTAAGTAAGCATTTCACTGTTGTATTCGGCGCACGTGACAAATACACTTAGATTTTATTTGAATTTGCCTATTCTCCAGAATGTTATGAAGAGTGATCAGATGAATAGCAATTAATTGCAAAGTCCCTCTTTGCCATGCAAATTAACTGAATCCCAATAAACATTTCCACTGCATTTCAGCCCTGCCACAAAAGGATCAGCTGACGTCATGTCAGTGATTCTCTCGTTAACACAGGTGTGAGTGTTGACGAGGACAAGGTTGGAGATCACTCTGTCATGCTGATTGAGTTTGAATTACAGACTGGAAGCATCAAAAGGAGGGTGGTGCTTGGAATCATTGTTCTTTCTCTGTTAAACTTCTTATGGCTTGGGGGGCGCTATTTTCACATTTGGATGAAAAGTGTTCCCAAAGTAAACTACCTGCTACTCAGACCCATAATCTAGGATATGCATATAATAGGTAGATTCGGATGGAAACACTCTAAAGTTTCTAAAACTGTTTGAATGATGTCTGTGAGTATAACATAACTTATTTGGCAGGCAAAACCCCGAGGACAAACCATCCAGGATTTTTTTGAGGTTTCATTGAGAATCCAGAATTCTAAGGCAGTTGCTTGCAGTTCCTATCGCTTCCACTGGATGTAAACAGTCTTTAGAAATTGGTTGATGTTTTTCCTTTGTGTAATGAAGAAGTTGCCCTGTTCAGAAGGAGGGTAGAGTGAAGTGTACTGTTTGATAGAGGCGCATGACCTGAAAAGCACACTCCACTTTGTTTTCCTCCGGTGTTGACACAGTTTATCCCGTCTTAAATTGTATAGATTGTTTTGGGTCCATGGCCAGGAAACTCCCCAGACATTAATCCCATTGAGAATTTGTGTTCAATCCTCAAGAGGCGGATGGACAAACAAAACCCCACAATTTCTGACAAACTCCAAGCATTGATTATGCAAGAAATGGCTGCCATCAGTCAGGATATGGCCCAGAAGTTAATTGACAGAATGCCAGGGCGGATTGCAGAGGTCTTGAAAAAGAAGGGTCAACACTGCAAATATTGACTCTTTGCATCAACTTCATGTAATTGTCAATAAAAGCCTTTGACACTTATGAAATGCTTGTAATTATACTTCACCATAGTAACATCTAAGAAGAATATTGAAAGACACTGAAGCAGCAAACTTTGTGGAAATTAATATTTGTGTCATTCTCAAAACCTTTGGCCACAACTGTATATCTTAATCTCACTTTCTATCTACGAACTAAATATACTTTCCTGCAACCCGCCTCACCCAATGTGGTACGGATCTGCTATTTTTATTCCTTATAACTGGAACTTCCTTAGGAGGTAGCCAGCTAACTAGCTACAAGTCTTTGTTAGCCACAGCTAGTGGTCCTTGCCCTTTTTCCCATCATCAGCCAGCCTTAGCTCGGACAGTACCTGCCAGTCTGCACAGCGCTATATCAACCCAGAGCATATCTGAATGCTTCTCTCTACCATATCACTGGATTCCTGCCGCTCTGGATCATTACACCGGATCATTACTCCGGATCATCTCAGCTAGCTAGCTGCAAACGAGTGGCTACTGTTAGCTAACGCCTCTGTCCCGATGCAAGCACCAGCTAGCCTTGAGCTAGCCTCGAGCTAGGCCCATATACCAGCCAATTCTAGGGCTACAATACCTCCTTTGCCAATTGGCCTTGACCTATTATTGTCTACACAGAGCCCCGCCGATGTGATCGAACGATGTGGTCTCAACAGGCTATTCTGTTACGATGTTGCCGAAGAACCAGCTACTAGCCCCGGCCCACTAGCTTTTCTGAACGCTGTGTCCCCTGCTCTCCTAGCGTAGTAGTGACTACCGAATAGCACCCTGACTCACCTATTGCTGCTCTTTTGACCATATGATCACTCGGCTACACAGCTGATGCCCCCTGGACTGTTTCAATAACACGGTACCTCATTTTGTTTACCTGTCGGCCCCAGCCTCGAACTCAGGTCCTGTATGTACCTAACTGACCTGCTTTGCCCATTCATCACCATTTACCCGTAGTTGTCTTAGCTCTCCGATCAACACCTGAGATTGCTTTATGCCTCTCTCTAATGTCTATATGCCTTGTCTACTGCTGTCTTGGCTAGTTTTTCCTGTTTTATTTCACTGTAGAGCCTTCAGTCCCGCTCAAAATAACTCAGATACCTCTTTTGTCCCACCCCACACACATGCGGAGACCTCACCTGGCTTAACTTGTCCCTCCAGAGACGAAACCTCTCTCATTGTCACTCAATGCCTAGGTTTACCTCCACTGTACTCACATCCTACCATACCCTTGTCTGTACATTATGCCTTGAATCTATTCTACCACACCCATAAATCTGCTTCTTTTATTCTCTGTCCCCCATGCACTAGACGGCCAGTTCTTACAGCCTTTAGCCATGCCCTTATCCTACTCCTCCTCTGTTCCTCTGGTGATGTAGAGGTTAAACCAGGCCCTGTAGCCCCTAGTTCCACTCCTATTCCCCAGGTGCTATTATTTGTTGACTTCTGTAACCGTAAAAGCCTTGGTTTCATGCATGTTAGCATCAGAAGCCTCCTCCCTAAGTTTGTTTTATTCACTGCTTTAGCACACTCCGCCAACCCTGATGTCCTAGCCATGACTGAATACTAGCTTAGGAAGGCCACCAAAAATTCGGAAATTTCTATCCCCAACTACAACATTTAGCCTCCAACACTCTACTCAGCAAATTGGATGTAGTCTATCACAGTGCCAGCCGTTTTGTCACCAAAGCCCCATATACTACCCACAACTGCGACCTGTACGCTCCGTTGGCTGGCCCTCGCTTCATACTCGTCGCCAAACTCACTGGCTACAGGTTATCTACAAGTCTCTGCTAGGTAAAACCCCGCCCTATCTCAGCTCGTTGGTCACCATAGCAGCACTCACTCGTAGCACACACTCCAGCAGGTATATCTCACTGGTCAACCCCAAAGCCAATTCCTCCTTTGGTCGCTTTTCCTTCCAGTTCTCTGCTGCCACTGACTGGAATGAACTGCAAAAATCACTGAAGCTGGAGATTCCCATCTCCCTCAATAGCTTTAAGAACCACCTGTCAGAGCAGCTCACAGATCACTGCACCTGTTCATAGCCCATCTGTATACAGCCCATCTATCTACCTCATCCCCATACTGTATTTATTTATTTGCACATCCATCTTTTGCACATCTACCATTCCAGTGTTTAATTGCCATATTGTAATTACTTCGCCACCATGGCCTATTTATTGCTATAACTCCCTTATTTGACCTAATTTGCACTCACTGTATATAGACTTTTTTTTCTCTTTTTTTCTACTGTATTATTGACTGTATGTTTTGTTCATTCCATGTGTAACTCTGTGTTGTTGTATGTGTCGAACTGCCATGCTTTATCTTGGCCAGGTCGCAGTTGCAAATGAGAACTTGTTCTCAACCAGCTTACCTGGTGAAATAAAAGTAAAAAAACTAACAAAATAGAACTATTGTAAAAAAGATTGTGTCTGTAAAATGTGTATAGTATGTATAAGCTGAAAGTAGAAGCCTAATTGTTATTGTTTATTAGTTTACTCCAATTTGGGGAGGGTTGCAGGGAATAATAAAGGAAGGTATATTTTTTAAGGTGTGTGTATGTATGTATGTGTATATGTATACCCCCCCCAAATGTATATACCCCCCCCCAAAAAAAAACCACTATATATATATATATATACCTAAAGAATATATGGGGGCTTTGAAAGTATACAGAAAATTACATTGATGGAAGCAACATTCAATCCACAATATTAAAGCTGATCCACCCCCTAGATAAGCAAAAAATATCAAAAATAAAATGATGCTGTGTGTCACATGTTGTGTCCATGCCGGTTCCCTCTCTGTGTGAGCGACAGCACGAAGCGCGGCCAGACCCATTTGATTCATTCATAAAGTCATCAAAAAGCATTTGCTCCTCATTCACTAGAAATATATAATTAAGTGATGCTAGGTTTTCTGTTATTTTCATGATTTCTGAGTTTGATTCAAAGTATTGAAAGATTCTGGGCCTCTGAGGCCTAGGTCCTATAGTCACGGTTTGCCACTGGTTTCCTACCCTCACCACCTGGGGCTGGCCGGTCAGGAAGTCCAGGATCCAGTTGCAGAGGGAGGGGTTCAGTCCCAGGGTCCATAGCTTGGTGATGAGCTTAGAGGGGACTGAGCTGTAGTCTATGAACAGCATTCTCACGTAGTTATTATCCCTCTTGTCCAGGTGGGAGAGGGCAGTGTGAAGTTCAATTGAGATCGCATTATCTGTGGATCTGTTGGGGGCAGTATGCGAACTGGAGTGGGTCTAGGGTGTCTGGGATGATGGCGGCAGGGAGGCTCAGTGGCAGCTGCCGGTGACCTGACAAACAGAAAGTGTGACAGGACTGGTGACGAGGCTGTCACTACTGATGACAGACTTGCAGGTCCTTTCTGTCAGACACCATCTGGGAGAGGGGAGTATTCATATAGAGAGGGAGCATACGGAGGGAGAGCGCGAGGGAGAGCGGGACAGGTAATAGGTGTGCACTGATTTTCAGTGTCATCACATCATGAAGCAGTGGGTAAGTGATTCACTAACTTATTTTGGAAGTAGACACATACACGCAGACATACAGGCAGCTTACACACACGTGCACACACACATAGCTA
>NW_027003448.1:0-5383 GCF_036934945.1 Oncorhynchus masou masou
TCATCAGTAAGAGGAGGGCTACTGGTGAGCGCAACTACTCAGGCCTCTCCTTCTGGATCACGCACTACCTTTCCGGTCCATCTCCGCTGGCCCGGTTCATCTGCTTCCTGCAGTGCCTTGATAGACTCTGGGGCGGAGGGCTGTTTTATGGACGAGACCTGGGCTCGGGAACATGACATTCCTCTCAGACAGTTAGGGGAGCCCACGGCCTTGTTCGCTTTAGATGGTAGTTCTCTCCCCAAGATTCAGCGTGAGACGCTGCCTTTAACCCTCACTGTCTCTGGTAATCATAGCGAAACCATTTCTTTTTTAATTTTTCGTTCACCTTTTACACCTGTTGTTTTGGGTCATCCCTGGCTAGTGCGCCATAACCCTTCTATTAGTTGGTCTAGTAATACTATCCTATCCTGGAATGTTTCTTGTCATGTGACCTGTTTAATGTCTGCTATCCCTCCTGTTTCCTCTGTCCCTTCTTCACAGGAGGAGCCTGGTGGACTGACAGGGGTGCCGGAGAGAGGAGTATCACGATCTGCGCCGGTGTTCAGTCGTTCAAAGGCCACTTCTCTCCCTCCACACCGGTCGTATGACTAGTATTGATCTCCTTCAAAGTCTCCCCCCGGGGTAGATTATACTCTCTGTGGCTCTCGAGGATTATTTGTCTGTTTCGCGACGCTGGTACCATAGTCTCCTCCTCCTCTCCCGCCGGGCGGGGGGGGTTTTTTTGTTCAGAAGAAGGGACGGGTCCCTGCGCCCATGTCGTGGATTCCCGAGGGCTGAATGACATAACAGTTAAGAATCGTTATCCGCTTCCTCTTATGTCTTCTTCCTGCAAGGAGAGAGTTTTCACCAAGTGGACCCTAACGCCTACCATCTCGTGCGCATCAGGGAGGGGCGAGTGGAGGCCCGGCGTTTAACACTCCGTTAAGACACTTTGAATACCGGGTTCTTCCTTTCGGCCTCGTTAACGGCTCCAGCTGTCTTTCAGGCACTAGTTAACGCGTCCTGAGACATGCTGAACATTTTGTTTTCGTTTACATGGACGATATCCTGATTTTTTCACCGTCTCTCTCGATTCATGTTCAGCACGTGCGACGCGTCCTCCAGCGCCTTTTTGGAGAACTGTCTTTATGTGAAGGCTGAGAAGTGCACTTTTCATGCCGCCTCTGTCCCCTTTTCTCGGTTCCGTTATTTCCGCTGGGGGCATTAAGATGGATCCCGCTAAGGTCCAGGCTGTCATTGATTGGCCCGTTTCTAAGTCACGCGTCGAGCTGCAGCGCTTTCTGGGGCTTCGCTAATTTCTATACGTCGTTTCATCCGTAATTTCGGTCAGGTGGCAGCTCCTCACAGCCCTTACTTCTGTTAAGACGTGCTTTAAGTGGTCCGTTTCCGCCCAGGGAGCTTTTGATCTTCTTAAGAATCGTTTTACATCCGCACCTATTCTTGTTACACCTGACATCTCTAGTCAGTTTGTTGTTGAGGTTGACGCGTCAGAGGTGGGCGTGGGAGCCATTCTTTCTCAGCGCTCTCTCTCTGACGGCAAGGTCCATCCTTGCGCGTTTTTCTCTCATCGCTTATCGCCGTCAGAACGTAACTATGATGTTGGTAATCGCGAACTGCTCGCCATCCGCTTAGCCCTAGGCGAATGGCGACAGTGGTTGGAGGGCGACCGTTCCTTTTGTCGTTTGGACTGACCATAGGAACCTTGAGTACATCCGTTCAGCCAAGCGACTTAATGCGCGTCAGGCTCGTTGGGCTCTGTTTTTCGCTCGTTTCGAGTTTGTTATTTCTTATCGTCCGGGCTCAAAAAACACCAAGCCTGATGCTTTATCTCGTCTCTTCAGTTCTTCTGAGGTCTCCACCGACCCCGAGGGGATTCTCCCTGGGGGCGTGTTGTCGGGTTGACTGTCTGGGGAATTGAGAGGCAGGTAAAGCAAGCACTCGCTCACACTCCGTCGCCGCGAGCTTGTCCTAGGAACCTTCTGTTCGTTCCCGTTCCTACTCGTCCGGCCGTTCTTCAGTGGGCCCACTCTGCCAAGTTAGCCGGCCACCCCGGCGTTCGGGTACGCTCGCTTCCATTCGCCAGCGTTTCTGGTGGCCCACTCGGGAACGTGACGCGCGTCGATTTGTCGCCGCTTGTTCGGTCTGCGCGCAGACTAAATCTGGGAACTCTCCTCCTGCCGGCCGTCTCAGACCGCTTCCCATTCCCTCTCGACCGTGGTCTCACATCGCTTTAGATTTTATCACCGGACTGCCTTCATCAGCGGGAAGACAGTTATTCTTACGGTTGTCGATAGATTCTCTAAGGCGGCTCATTTCATTCCTCTCGCTAAGCTCCCTTCTGCTAAGGAGACGGCTCAGATCATTATCGAGAATGTTTTCCGAATTCATGGCCTTCCGTCTGACGTCGTTTCCGACAGAGGCCCGCAGTTCACGTCTCAATTTTGGAGGGAGTTTTGCCGTTTGATTGGGGCTTCCGTCAGTCTCTCGTCCGGCTTTCATCCCCAGTCTAACGGTCAAGCCGAACGGGCCAATCAGACTGTTGGTCGCATTTACGCAGTCTTTCTTTTCGTAACCCTGCGTCTTGGTCAGAACAGCTCCCCTGGGCAGAGTACGCCCACAACTCGCTTCCCTCGTCTGCTACCGGTCTATCTCCTTTTCAGAGTAGCCTCGGGTACCAGCCTCCGCTGTTCTCATCTCAGCTCGCCGAGTCCTGCGTCCCCTCCGCTCAGGCTTTTGTCCAGCGTTGCGGCGCACCTGGAAGGGGTCAGGTCGGCACTTTGCCGTAATAGGGCGCAGACTGTGAGGGCCGCTAATAGCGTAGGACCAAGAGTCCTAGATATTGTTGCGGTCAGAGAGTATGGCTCTCCACTCAGAACCTTCCCCTTAAGACAGCTTCTCGCAAGTTGGCCCCGCAGTTCATTGGTCCGTTCCGTATTTCTCAGGTCATTAATCCTGTCGCAGTGCGACTTCTTCTCCAGCTATCTTCGTCGCGTTCACCCGGTCTTCCATGTCTCCTGTGTTAAGCCCGTTCTTCGCGCCCCGCTCGTCCCTCCCCCCCCATCCTTGTCGAGGCGCACCCATCTACAGGGTTCGTAAGATTTTGGACATGCGCCCTCGGGGCCGTGGTCATCAGTACCTAGTGGATTGGGAGGGTACGGTCCTGAGGAGAGGAGTTGGGTTCCCTCTCGGGACGTGCTGGACCGTTCGCTGATCGATGATTTCCTCCGTTGCCGCCAGGTTTCCTCCTCGAGTGCGCCAGGAGGCGCTCGGTGAGTGGGGGTACTGTCATGTCTTGTTATGTCTGTTCCTGTCCTTTCTCTTCACTCTGTCTCTCTCTGCTGGTCTTTTTAGGTTACCTTCTCTGTCTCTCATTCTTCAGCTGTTCTACATCTCCCTAACTAGCTCAGTCTCTATTTCTCTCTCTGTTCCTGCTACTTTCAGTGTCTGATTCTTGTTTGTGTTTTTGATGCCAGAAGCAAGCTGTCGTCTCGTTTGCTTCCACCTTGTCCTATCCTGTCGGAGTCTGCCTGGCAGGTGCATCCTGCATTATACTAACGTTCTTTTTGTTCCATTGACAACGTTGGAAGAGGATTTATGCCATTCCTGTTTTTCATTAAAAAACTCTGTTTTCTGTTAAAAACCGCTTTTGGGTCTTCACTCAAGTACATAACAGAATGAATGTGAGTTTGTCACAACCCGGCTTCAACTATAATGGACAATAATAACATAATAATAATTCAATAATTTTGCTCATTTAGCCATTTTTAATAATTTGTTCATCAGAAATGGTGGAAAATACAGTTAATTTGGTCACCTACAAACAAGCAAGATTGTATTGGCTCTTAAGTAATTTTCCACATACATGCCTGTATTTAGTTGTCATGGTAGTGGCCAAGAATCCTCTCACAACGCTAGGGTTGCCCACCTTGTCTTAACAATAAATGCACCTGTACAGGCAAATCAGCGGAAATTCCAGGCGCCAACTTATTGTACTCGTTAAAACTCAAACTTTCATTAAAACACACATGCAGGTACTCAATTCAAGCCACACTCGATGTGAATCTTAGCCAACATGTCAGATTTGTAAAATGCTTTTCGCGAAAGCATGAAAATATTATCTGATAGCATGCAACCCCCAGAAATACACAAGGGACGTAAACAAAGAGATTAGCGTAGCCGACGCTACACAAAACGCAGAAATAAAATATAAAACATTCATTACCTTTTGTGAGATTCTTTGTTGACACTCCTATATGTCCCATAAACATCACAATTGGGTATTTTTTTCGATTAAATCGGTCCTTATATACCCAAAATGTCCATTTTATGAACACTGTATGAAATCAGGAAAAAGTCACGTTTTAAGGCATACGACGTCATTTTTTAAATTTCATAAAGTTGCCTATAAACTTTGACAAAACACTTCAAACTACTTCTGTAATCAACTTTAGGTATTAGTAAAGTTTCAAAACGAAAATTGTCCATTTCCTCACGGACATTTTTTTCCATTTCTTCACCTGAAGACCCGAATGTGCAATTGACTAATCTGACCAAGGATAAAGTGCCTGGTAATCACAACACCGGCGACATCGTGTGGAAGCTGTAGAATTGCAACCACAGTTCCATCATTTATGGCAAGCCATAGACAATACAAACACTGGCGGATGGATTCTTTCTTTGTTGATTTCGTGATCAGGTTTTTTCTTGGGATTTTCACCACGAACTCGTTCTTTTTATAGTCACAGACACCATTGAACCAGTTCTAGAAACTTCTGAGGTGTTTTCTATGCACACATACTAATCATATGCATATACTATATTCCTGGCATGAGTAGCAGGACGTTGAAATGTTGCGCAATTTTTAACAAAATGTTGAAAAAAGTTGCCCGATCTCTAACAGGTTGGAGGCTTTGTCCTCTACTTGTTACCTGTATTAATGGCACCTGTTTGAACTTGTTATCAGTATAAAAGACACCTGTCCACAACCTCAAACAGTCACACTCCAAACTCCACTATGGCCAAGACCAAAGTGCTGTCAAAGAACACCAGAAACACCATTGTAGACCTGCACCAGGCTGGGAAGACTATCTGCAATAGGTAAGCAGCTTGGTTTGAAGAAATCAACTGTAGGAGCAATTATTAGAACATCAAAGACATACAAGACCACTGATAATCTCCCTCGATCTGGGGCTCCATGCAAGATCTCACCCCGTGGGGTCAAAATGATCACAAGAACGGTGAGCAAAAATCCCAGAACCACACGGGGGGACCTAGTGAATGACCTGCAGAGAGCTGGGACCAAAGAAACAAAGCCTACCATCAGTAACACACTACGCCGCCAGGGACCCAAATCCTGCAGTGCCAGACGTCTCCCACTGCTTAA
>NW_027003449.1:0-5383 GCF_036934945.1 Oncorhynchus masou masou
AACCCTATTCCCTATATAGTGCACTACTTTAGACCAGAGCCCTATGGAACCCTATTCCCTATATAGTGCACTACTTTATACCAGAGCTGTCAGGATTTGGCCAGGGTTGTTCCGGGTTTTGGTCAGTAGATGCCCCCATTGTGCTTTTTGTCCTTATGTTTTTCCCTTGATCCCCATTAATTATTTGCACCTGTGCCTCGCTTCCTCTAATTGTATTTAAACCCTTAGTTTCCCTCAGTTCTGTGCTCTGTGTTTGTATGTTAGCACCCTGCCCTAGTGTTCTGTGTACTCTTGTCGATTCCGGGTGACGCTCTTGTGGTATTCTGTTTTTTGTTTTTGCTTTTCCTACCACCTTTTGGATTTGCCATTTTTTGTATTTAAGGATTTTTTCTTTATTAAATATACCGTCTTAAGTACTGCTGTGTCTGCCTCATCTTCTGGGTTCTGCTGACTATTCGTGGCTCAGTTGGTTAAGTGACTGTTTCTCACTCCGGAGACCCAGGTTCGAAACCGGGTCCTGACAGAAACACAGAGCCAAAAATGAACCCAGAGGCAGCCCGTTCCCAGGACCTTTTTGCCACGCTGTCCCACCACCAGGAGACTGTCCAACGCCACGAAGCCGCCCTGGTTCAGCAAGAGGCCTTAATGGCTAGACATTCTCATCTTCTGTCGGAGATGCTGACTTCCATTAAGCAAATATCTGATCGACTTACTCCCGGCAACAGTTCCCGTCCCAGTACCTCAGGTTCACGTACCCATGGCAGTTAACCCCCTGGCTGAACCTCGTCTTCCACCTCCCCAACGGTTCTCAGGTGATCCAAGTGCTTGTAAAGGGTTTCTCACTCAATGTTCTCTCTCCTTTGAGCTGCAACCCTCATCGCTTCCCACCGACCGGTCTAAGATCGCATATATCATCACCCTGCTGTCGGAAAAAGCCCTGGCCTGGGCTACTGCTGTGTGGGATGCCCATAGTTCCTGCTGTGCCAGCTACTCTGCCTTTGCTGAGGAATTCAAACGAGTGTTTCAAGGCCCAAGCAGTGGTTCTGACTCAGCCAAACAGCTCCTGACTCTCCATCAAGGTTGGCGCAGCGTGACGGACTATGCCATCCAGTTCCGCACGGTGGCAGCAGCGAGTGGCTGGAACAACGCGGCGCTCACGGTGTGCTTTCTGAAAGGCCTTTCCGACACTATCCAAGATGAACTGGCCACTCGGGAACCACCGGACAATCTCGAGTCCCTGATCAAGTTGGCCTCACGCATTGACCAGCGTCTGAGAGAGAGAGAACTCAACCGTAGACCTCTAGCCCCTATCAGTCCCAGCTCCGAGTCCCCACCTTTATCATCGCTGGCTCCACCGGAACCCATGCAGATTGGACGCATCTCCCAGGCTGAGAGAGACCGCCGGATGAGGGAGCGACGCTGTCTATATTGCGGCAAACCGGGCCATTTCCGTTCCACGTGTCCCGGGCTCCAGGGAAACGCTCTGTCCCGTACAGACCGGGGGGAACTGTAACGGGAAACATAACCTCCTCCCATCCGTCCAACTCCCGTCTGCTCATTCCAGTCACCCTCTCCTGGGACAACCACAAGCTTCACCTTCAAGCCTTGGTAGACTCTGGAGCCGCAGGTAACTTCATGGATGGTGTCTGGGCGAAGGAGAATGGCGTTCCCTCTGAACCTCTAAGTGACCCCATGAGGGTTACTACATTGGATGGAAGCCCTTTGGGATCTGGACTTGTCACTCATGTCACTACCTCCTTGCGACTTTCAGTTTCACAACACCAGGAATTGATGAACTTTCATTTGATCTCCTGTTCCGAGTTCCCTCTCGTCCTTGGATACCCCTGGCTTCACAGCCATAACCCTCACATTGACTGGTCTGTGGGCACTATCAAGCAGTGGGGTCCTACGTGCCAAGCTACTTGTATTTTCCAGAATTCCCCGAGTTCTACTCCCGAGTCTTTAGAATCCATCGACCTGACCCGAGTTCCCGAGTGTTACCATGACCTCAAACTGGTGTTTAGCAAACAGAGGGCCACCATGCTACCACCCCATAGACCTTACGATTGCCCCATCGACCTGTTTCCGGGCACTTGCCCCCCAGGGGTCGGATCTTTTCCCTATCTCCACCCGAACGAGCTGCTATGGATACCTACATCAAGGACTCTCTGGAAGCAGGCCTCATGCGTCCATCCACCTCCCGGCGGGAGCAGGGTTTTTCTTTGTGGCCAAGAAAGACGGTGGATTACGTCCTTGCATCGACTACCGGGGACTCAATGCCATAACCGTCCGTAACCGTTACCCGCTACCCCTTATGGCCACAGCCTTCGAGCTGCTCCAGGAAGCAGTTGTTTTCACTAAGCTTGACCTGCGGAACGCATACCATCTTGTGCGGATCAGACCTGGTGACGAGTGGAAGACCGCTTTCAACACGCCTACTGGTCACTATGAATACTTGGTGATGCCCTTCGGCCTGACCAACGCCCCAGCGGTGTTCCAAGCGCTCATAAACGATGTGCTTAGGGATATGCTTAACATATTTGTGTTCGTTTACTTGGATGACATCCTCATCTTTTCGAGCTCCCTTCAAGAACACACTAAGCATGTCAGACAAGTACTCAAACGCCTCCTGGACAGCCATCTGTACGTTAAGCCGGAAAAATGTGAATTCCATTCATCCCGAGTACAATTCCTGGGATTTGTAGTGGAACCCGGTCGAGTCCAAATGGACCCTAGGAAGGTAGGGGCGGTAGCGGATTGGCCCACCCCCAAATCCGTTAAGGATGTTCAGCGTTTCCTGGGCTTCACAAACTTTTACCGCAAGTTCATCAAGAACTTCAGTTTGGTGGCAGCTCCTCTCTCAGCTTTAACCAAAGGTGGCAATGCAAGGTTTTTGTGGGGAAGAGAAGCTGAGACGGCCTTCCAAGGACTCAAGCAGCGCGTCCTCTCTGCTCCCATCCTGATACTACCGACTACGGATGAACCATTTGTGGTGGAGGTAGACGCATCAGAGGTTGGTGTTGGAGCTGTCCTGTCTCAGAGGGGTGAAGACAAGAAGCTTCATCCGTGCGCTTTCTTCTCACACCGGCTTACCCCGACTGAGAGGAACTACGATGTGGGGGATCGTGAACTCCTAGCGGTTAAGATGGCATTGAAGGAATGGAGACACTGGCTCGAGGGGGCTTCTCACCCGTTTCAAGTGCTTACGGACCACAAAAATCTGGAGTATATCCAGCAGGCGAAGCGATTGAACTCTAGACAAGCTAGATGGTCTCTTTTCTTCAATCGATTCCAGTTTATCCTCACCTATCGGCCCGGGTCGAAGAATCTCAAACCGGATGCCCTGTCCCGAGTCTACGCTCCTGCCATTCGAGATGACACGGACATGCCTGTCCTTCCTGCTGCTAAGATTGTGGCTCCGATCTCGTGGCAAGTTGAGGATACCGTGAGACGTGCTCAAGCTAGCGAACCGGACCCGAAAGGAGGCCCTGCCAATCGGTTGTTTGTCCCCAAGGCAGTGAGGACTCAGGTCCTTCTGTGGGGGCACTCCTCTCGCCTCACCTGTCATCCGGGCGTAGGTCGCACCTTGGAGTTCATCCAGCGTAAGTTCTGGTGGCCTACCATAAGAGAAGACGTTGCCACTTTCGTCAATGCCTGCCCCGTGTGCTGCCAGGGCAAATCTTCTCACCTCCGCCCTCAAGGACTCCTTCACCCTTTACCTGTTCCCCACAGACCCTGGTCCCATATCTCATTGGACTTTATTACTGGACTTCCTCCATCCCATGGCAATACTACTATCCTAGTCATAATCGACAGGTTTTCAAAGGCGGCCAGGTTCGTCCCTCTGACTAAGTTACCTTCTGCCAAGGAAACGGCTGAGTTGGTAATTAATCATGTGTTCCGAGTCTTCGGCATTCCTCAAGATGTTGTTTCTGACAGAGGTCCCCAGTTCGCCTCAAGGTTTTGGAAGGCCTTCTGCCAACTCATGGGGGCTTCTGCCAGTCTATCTTCAGGGTACCATCCGGAGTCCAACGGCCAAACAGAGAGGATGAATCAAGAGCTGGAAACCACCCTCCGATGTATGACTCGTGACAACCCGTCCACATGGTCATCCTTTATTGTTTGGGCCGAATACGCGCACAACACCTTGCGCTCCTCCTCCACTGGTATGTCCCCGCACGAGTGTCAGTTTGGCTATGCTCCTCCATTGTTCCCGGACCAGGAGGCAGAAGTCAGAGTGCCTTCAGCCTTGAAGTTCGTCAGACGCTGTCGGCTTATGTGGAGGAAGACCCGTCTTAATCTTATGCGTTCCTCACAGAGGTATCAACAACAAGCCAACAGACGTCGCCGTCCCGGGCCTACCCTGCGCCCCGGCCAGAGAGTCTGGCTCTCCACAAGAGACTTACCTCTACGGGTGGAGTCTCGCAAGCTGTCCCAAAAATACATCGGTCCCTTCAAGGTTGCCAGGAGAGTTAACCCAGTTTCTTATCGCCTACACTTACCCAGATCCCTTAAGATTAATCCCACATTTCATGTTTCATTGTTAAAACCTGTTGTTTTTTCTCCCCTTGTCCCGGCAGACAGACCTCCCCTCCGCCTCGTGTCATTGGAGGCCAGCCGGCTTATACCGTCCACCGGATACTGGATTCCCGCCGGGTGCAGCGGTCCTGGCAGTATCTGGTGGACTGGGAAGGCTACGGTCCTGAGGAGCGCTCCTGGGTTCCTGCCAAAGACATCCTGGACCCTGACCTCATTCGTCAGTTCAGGGTCCTCCACCCTGAGAGAGCTGGTAGGAACGTCAGGAGCCGTTCTTAGGGGGGATTCTGTCAGGATTTGGCCAGGGTTGTTCCGGGTTTTGGTCAGTAGATGCCCCCATTGTGCTTTTTGTCCTTATGTTTTTCCCTTGATCCCCATTAATTATTTGCACCTGTGCCTCGTTTCCTCTAATTGTATTTAAACCCTTAGTTTCCCTCAGTTCTGTGCTCTGTGTTTGTATGTTAGCACCCTGCCCTAGTGTTCTGTGTACTCTTGTCGATTCCGGGTGACGCTCTTGTGGTATTCTGTTTTTTGTTTTTGTTTATTTTTTGTGAGTTTCTTTTGAGGCCTTTTTGTGCTTTTCCTACCACCTTTTGGATTTGCCATTTTTTGTATTTAAGGATTTTTTCTTTATTAAATACACCGTCTTAAGTACTGCTGTGTCTGCCTCATCTTCTGGGTTCTGCTGACTATTCGTGGCTCAGTTGGTTAAGTGACTGTTTCTCACTCCGGAGACCCAGGTTCGAAACCGGGTCCTGACAAGAGCCCTATAGAACCCTATTCCCTATATAGTGCACTACTTTAGACCAGAGCCCTATGGAACCCTATTCCCTATATAGTGCACTAC
>NW_027003450.1:0-5383 GCF_036934945.1 Oncorhynchus masou masou
CTGGATGGAGTCAATCACCACCTTCCGGAACACCTGAAACCCCACCTCTTCAAGGAATACCTAGGATAGGATAAGTAATCCTTCTCACCACCCCCTTAATGATTTAGATGCACTATTGTACAGTGGCTGTTCCACTGGATGTCAGAAGGTGAATTCACCAATTTGTAAGTCGCTCTGGATAAGAGCGTCTGCTAAATGACTTAAATGTAAATGTAATGGATGGACATCAGAAATAGAGGAAGGATTAAAAACAAACTGTTATGAACTTGAGTGAAGACCCAAAAGCGGTTTTAACAGAAAACAGAGTTCTTTAATGAAAAAACAGGAATGGCATAAATCCTCTTCCAACGTAGTCAATGGAACAAAAGAACGTAGTATAATGCAGGATGCACCTGCCAGGCAGACTCCGACAGGATAGGACAAGGTGGAAGCAAACGGGACGACAGCTTGCTTCTGGCATCAAAAAACACAAACAAGAATCAGACACTGAAAGTAGCAGGAACAGAGAGAGAAATAGAGACCTAATCAGAGGGGAAGAGAGAACAGGTGTGAAAGAGTGAATGAGCTAGTTAGAGGAGATGTAGAACAGCTGAAGAATGAGAGACAGAGAAGGTAACCTAAAAAGACCAGCAGAGAGAGACAGAGTGAAGAGAAAGGACAGGAACAGACATAACAAGACATGACAGTACCCCCCCCACTCACCGAGCGCCTCCTGGCGCACTCGAGGAGGAAACCTGGCGGCAACGGAGGAAATCATCGATCAGCGAACGGTCCAGCACGTCCCGAGAGGGAACCCAACTCCTCTCCTCAGGACCGTACCCCTCCCAATCCACTAGGTACTGATGACCACGGCCCCGAGGGCGCATGTCCAAAATCTTACGAACCCTGTAGATGGGTGCGCCCTCGACAAGGATGGGGGGGGGAGGGACGAGCGGGGGCGCGAAGAACGGGCTTAACACAGGAGACATGGAAGACCGGGTGAACGCGACGAAGATAGCGCGGGAGAAGAAGTCGCACTGCGACAGGATTAATGACCTGAGAAATACGGAACGGACCAATGAACCGCGGGGCCAACTTGCGAGAAGCTGTCTTAAGGGGAAGGTTCTGAGTGGAGAGCCATACTCTCTGACCGCAACAATATCTAGGACTCTTGGTCCTACGCTTATTAGCGGCCCTCACAGTCTGCGCCCTATTACGGCAAAGTGCCGACCTGACCCCCTTCCAGGTGCGCTCGCAACGCTGGACAAAAGCCTGAGCGGAGGGGACGCAGGACTCGGCGAGCTGAGAAGAGAACAGCGGAGGCTGGTACCGAGAGGCTACTCTGAAAAGGGGATAGACCGTTAGCAGACGAGGGAAGCGAGTTGTGGGCGTACTCTGCCCAGGGGAGCTGTTCTGACCAAGACGCAGGGTTACGAAAAGAAAGACTGCGTAAAATGCGACCAACAGTCTGATTGGCCCGTTCGGCTTGACCGTTAGACTGGGGATGAAAGCCGGACGAGAGACTGGACGGAAGCCCCAATCAAACGGCAAAACTCCTCCAAAATTGGGACGTGAACTGCGGGCCTCTGTCGGAAACGACGTCAGAAGGAAGGCCATGAATTCGGAAAACATTCTCGATAATGATCTGAGCCGTCTCCTTAGCAGAAGGGAGCTTATCGAGAGGAATGAAATGAGCCGCCTTAGAGAATCTATCGACAACCGTAAGAATAACTGTCTTCCCCGCTGATGAAGGCAGTCCGGTGATAAAATCTAAAGCGATGTGAGACCACGGTCGAGAGGGAATGGGAAGCGGTCTGAGACGGCCGGCAGGAGGAGAGTTCCCAGATTTAGTCTGCGCGCAGACCGAACAAGCGGCGACAAATCGACGCGCGTCACGTTCCCGAGTGGGCCACCAGAAACGCTGGCGAATGGAAGCGAAGCGTACCCGAACGCCGGGGTGGCCGGCTAACTTGGCAGAGTGGGCCCACTGAAGAACGGCCGGACGAGTAGGAACGGGAACGAACAGAAGGTTCCTAGGACAAGCTCGCGGCGCCGGAGTGTGAGCGAGTGCTTGCTTTACCTGCCTCTCATTCCCCAGACAGTCAACCCGACAACACGCCCGTCAGGGAGAATCCCTCGGGGTCGGTGGAGACCTCAGAAGAACTGAAGAGACGAGATAAAGCATCAGGCTTGGTGTTTTTTGAGCCCGGACGATAAGAAATAACAAACTCGAAACGAGCGAAAAACAGAGCCCAACGAGCCTGACGCGCATTAAGTCGTTTGGCTGAACGGATGTACTCAAGGTTCCTATGGTCAGTCCAAACGACAAAAGGAACGGTCGCCCCCTCCAACCACTGTCGCCATTCGCCTAGGCTAGCGGATGGCGAGCAGTTCGCATTACCAACATCATAGTTACGTTCTGACGGCGATAAGCGATGAGAGAAAAACGCGCAAGGATGGACCTTGCCGTCAGAGAGAGCGCTGAGAAAGAATGGCTCCCACGCCCACCTCTGACGCGTCAACCTCAACAACAAACTGTCTAGAGATGTCAGGTGTAACAAGAATAGGAGCGGATGTAAAACGATTCTTAAGAAGATCAAAAGCTCCCTGGGCGGAAACGGACCACTTAAAGCACGTCTTAACAGAAGTAAGGGCTGTGAGGGGAGCTGCCACCTGACCGAAATTACGGATGAAACGACGATAGAAATTAGCGAAGCCCAGAAAGCGCTGCAGCTCGACGCGTGACTTAGGAACGGGCCAATCAATGACAGCCTGGACCTTAGCGGGATCCATCTTAATGCCCTCAGCGGAAATAACGGAACCGAGAAAAGGACAGAGGCGGCATGAAAAATGCACTTCTCAGCCTTCACATAAAGACAGTTCTCCAAAAGGCGCTGGAGGACGCGTCGCACGTGCTGAACATGAATCGAGAGACGGAGAAAAAAATCAGGATATCGTCCATGTAAACGAAAACAAAAATGTTCAGCATGTCTCTCAGGACGTCGTTAACTAGTGCCTGAAAGACAGCTGGAGCGTTAACGAGGCCGAAAGGAAGAACCCGGTATTCAAAGTGCCCTAACGGAGTGTTAAACGCCGTCTTCCACTGCGTCCCCCTCCCTGATGCGCACGAGATGGTAGGCGTTACGAAGGTCCAATTTGGTGAAAAACCTGGCTCCCTGCAGGATCTCGAAGGCTGAAGACATAAGAGGAAGCGGATAACGATTCTTAACTGTTATGTCATTCAGCCCTCGATAATCCACGCATGGGCGCAGGGACCCGTCCTTCTTCTGAACAAAAAAAAACCCCGCTCCGGCGGGAGAGGAGGAGGAGACTATGGTACCGGCGTTGAGCGAAACCGACAAATAATCCTCGAGAGCCTTACGTTCGGGAGCCGACAGAGAGTATAATCTACCCCGGGGGAGTAGTTCCCGGAAGGAGATCAATACTACAGTCATACGACCGGTGTGGAGGGAGAGAAGTGGCCTTGGAACGACTGAACACCGTGCGCAGATCGTGATACTCCTCCGGCACCCTGTCAAATCGCCAGGCTCCTCCTGTGAAGTAGAGACAGAGGAAACAGAGGGATAGCAGACATTAAACAGGTCACATGACAAGAAACATTCCAGGATAGGATAGTATTACTAGACCAATTAATAGAAGGGTTATGGGCGCACTAGCCAGGGATGACCCAAAACAACAGGTGTAAAAGGTGAACGAAAAATTAAAAAAGAAATGGTTTCGCTATGATTACCAGAGACAGTGAGGGTTAAAGGCAGCGTCTCACGCTGAATCTTGGGGAGAGAACTACCATCTAAAGCGAACAAGGCCGTGGGCTCCCCTAACTGTCTGAGAGGAATGTCATGTCCCGAGCCCAGGTCTCGTCCATAAAACAGCCCTCCGCCCCAGAGTCTATCAAGGCACTGCAGGAAGCAGATGAACCGGGCCAGCGGAGATGGACCGGAAAGGTAGTGCGTGATCAGAAGGAGAGGCCTGAGTAGTTGCGCTCACCAGTAGCCCTCCCTTTACTGATGAGCTCTGGCTTTTACTGGACATGAGGTGACAAAATGACCAGCGGAGCCGCAGTAGAGACAGAGGCGATTGGTGATTCTCCGTTCCTTCTCCTTGGCCGAGATGCGGATACCCCCCCAGCTGCATAGGCTCAGCATCCGAGCCGGCGGAGGAGGGTGGCAGTGATGCGGCAGGTGGCAGTGATGTGGAGAGGGGAGCAACGGAGAACGCAGCTCCTTTCCACGAGCTCGGCGACGAAGATCAAACCGTCGCTCTATGCGAATAGCGAGAGCTATTAAGGAGTCCAGACAGGAAGGAACCTCCCGGGAGAGGATCTCATCCTTAACCTCGACGAGGAGACCCTCCAGAAAACGAAGCGAGCAAAGCCGGCTCGTTCCAGTCACTAGAGGCAGCGAGAGTGCGAAACTCAATAGAATAATCCGTTATGGATCTATTCCCCTGACATAGGGAAGACAGGGCCCTGGAAGCCTCCTCGCCAAAAACAGAACGGTCAAAAACCCGTATCATCTCCTCCTTAAAGTCCTGATACTGGTTAATACACTCCAGCCCTCGCCTCCCAGATTGCCGTGCCCCACTCACGCGCCCGTCCGGTAAGGAGAGAAATGACGTAGGCGATGCGGGCTGCGCTCCTGGAGTAAGTGTTGGGCTGGAGAGAGAACACCACATCACACTGAGTGAGGAATGAGCGGCACTCAGTGGGCTCCCCCAGAGTAACACGGCGGGTTGTTGATCCTGGGCTCTGGAGACTCGGAAACCCTGGAAGTGGGCGGTGGATCGAGTGGAGTTGGTGAACCTGTCTTGTGAGGTCGGAGACTTGGACGGCCAGGGTCTCAACGGCATGTCGAGCAGCAGACAACTCCTCCTCGTGTCTGCCTAGCATCGCTCCCTGGATCTCGACGCGGAGTGAAAAGGGTCCGGGCCGCTGGGTCCATTCTTGGTCTGATTCTTCTGTTATGTACTTGAGTGAAGACCCAAAAGCGGTTTTAACAGAAACAGAGTTCTTTAATGAAAAAACAGGAATGGCATAAATCCTCTTCCAAGCGTGGTCAATGGAACAAAAGAACGTAGTATAATGCAGGATGCACCTGCCAGGCAGACTCCGACAGGATAGGACAAGGTGGAAGCAAGCGGGACGACAGCTTGCTTCTGGCATCAAAAAACACAAACAAGAATCAGACACTGAAAGTAGCAGGAACAGAGAGAAATAGAGACCTAATCAGAGGGGAAGAGAGAACAGGTGTGAAAGAGTGAATGAGCTAGTTAGAGGAGATGTAGAACAGCTGAAGAATGAGAGACAGAGAAGGTAACCTAAAAAGACCAGCAGAGAGAGACAGAGTGAAGAGAAAGGACAGGAACAGACATAACAAGACATGAC
>NW_027003451.1:0-5381 GCF_036934945.1 Oncorhynchus masou masou
ATCAAATCAAATCAAATCAAATTTATTTATATAGCCCTTCGTACATCAGCTGATATCTCAAAGTGCTGTACAGAAACCCAGCCTAAAACCCCAAACAGCAAGCAATGCAGGTGTAGAAGCACGGTGGCTAGGAAAAACTCCCTAGAAAAGCCAAAACCTAGGAAGAAACCTAGAGAGGAACCAGGCTATGTGGGGTGGCCAGTCCTCTTCTGGCTGTGCCGGGTAGAGATTATAACAGAACATGGCCAAGATGTTCAAATGTTCATAAATGACCAGCATGGTCGAATAATAATAAGGCAGAACAGTTGAAACTGGAGCAGCAGCACGGCCAGGTGGACTGGGGACAGCAAGGAGTCATCATGTCAAGTAGTCCTGGGGCATGGTCCTAGGGCTCAGGTCAGTTGAAACTGGAGCAGCAGCACGGCCAGGTGGACTGGGGACAGCAAGGAGTCATCATGTCAGGTAGTCCTGGGGCATGGTCCTAGGGCTCAGGTCCTCCGAGAGAGAGAAGGAGAGAATTAGAGAACGCACACTTAGATTCACACAGGACACCGAATTGGACAGGAGAAGTACTCCAGATATAACAAACTGACCCCAGCCCCCACGACATGACAAACTACTGCAGCATAAATACTGGAGGCTGAGACAGGGGGGTCAGGGAGACACTGTGGCCCCACCCGAGGACACCCCGGACAGGGCCAAACAGGAAGGATATAACCCCACCCACTTTGCCAAAGCACAGCCCCCACACCACTGGAGGGATATCTTCAACCACCAACTTACCATCCTGAGACAAAGCTGAGTATAGCCCATAAAGATCTCCGCCACGGCACAACCCAGTGGGGGGGCGCCAACCAGACAGGATGACCACATCAGTGAATCAACCCACTCAGGTGACGCACCCCCTCCAGGGACGGCATGAGAGAGCCCCAGCAAGCCAGTGACTCAGCCCCTGTAATAGGGTTAGAGGCAGAGAATCCCAGTGGAAAGAGGGAACCGGCCAGGCAGAGACAGCAAGGGTGGTTCGTTGCTCCAGAGCCTTTCCGTTCACCTTCCCACTCCTGGGCCAGACTACACTCAATCATATGACCCACTGAAGAGATGAGTCTTCAGTAAAGACTTAAAGGTTGAGACCGAGTTTGCGTCTCTGACATGGGTAGGCAGACCGTTCCATAAAAATGGAGCTCTATAGGAGAAAGCCCTGCCTCCAGCTGTTTGCTTAGAAATTCTAGGGACAATTAGGAGGCCTGCGTCTTGTGACCGTAGCGTACGTGTAGGTATGTACGGCAGGACCAAATCAGAGAGATAGGTAGGAGCAAGCCCATGCAATGCTTTGTAGGTTAGCAGTAAAACCTTGAAATCAGCCCTTGCTTTGACAGGAAGCCAGTGTAGGAGGCTAGCACTGGAGTAATATGATCAAATTTTTGGTTCTAGTCAGGATTCTAGCAGCCGTATTTAGCACTAACTGAAGTTTATTTAGTGCTTTATCCGGGTAGCCGGAAAGTAGAGCATTGCAGTAGTCTAACCTAGAAGTGACAAAAGCATGGATTAATTTTTCTGCATCATTTTTGGACAGAAAGTTTCTGATTTTTGCAATGTTACGTAGATGGAAAAAAGCTGTCCTTGAAATGGTCTTGATATGTTCTTCAAAAGAGAGATCAGGGTCAGAGTAACGCCGAGGTCCTTCACAGTTTTATTTGAGATGACTGTACAACCATTAAGATTAATTGTCAGATTCAACAGAAGATCTCTTTGTTTCTTGGGACCTAGAACAAGCATCTCTGTTTTATCCGAGTTTAAAAGTAGAAAGTTTGCTGCCATCCACTTCCTTATGTCTGAAACACATGCTTCTAGCGAGGGCAATTTTGGGGCTTCACCATGTTTCATTGAAATGTACAGCTGTGTATCATCCGCATAGCAGTGAAAGTTAACATTATGTTTTGAATAACATCCCCAAGAGGTAAAATATATAGTGAAAACAACAGCGGTCCTAAAACGGAACCTTGAGGAACACCGAAATTTACAGTTGATTTGTCAGAGGACAAACCATCCACAGAGACAAACTGATATCTTTCCGACAGATAAGATCTAAACCAGGCCAGAACTTGTCCGTGTAGACCAATTTGGGTTTCCAATCTCTCCAAAAGAATGTGGTGATCGATGGTATCAAAAGCAGCACTAAGGTCTAGGAGCACGAGGACAGATGCAGAGCCTCGGTCCGATGCCATTAAAATGTCATTTACCACCTTCACAAGTGCCGTCTCAGTGCTATGATGGGGTCTAAAACCAGACTGAAGCATTTCATATACATTGTTTGTCTTCAGGAAGGCAGTGAGTTGCTGAGCAACAGCCTTTTCTAAGATTTTTGAGAGGAATGGAAGATTCGATATAGGCCGATAGTTTTTTATATTTTCTGGGTCAAGGTTTGGCTTTTTCAAGAGAGGCTTTATTACTGCCACTTTTAGTGAGTTTGGTACACATCCGGTGGATAGAGAGCCGTTTATTATGTTCAACATAGGAGGGCCAAGCACAGGAAGCAGCTCTTTCAGTAGTTTAGTTGGAATAGGGTCCAGTAAGCAGCTTGAAGGTTTAGAGGCCATGATTATTTTCATCATTGTGTCAAGAGATATAGTACTAAAACACTTGAGCGTCTCTTGATCCTAGGTCCACGCAGAGTTGTGCAGACTCAGGACAACTGAGCTTTGAAGGAATACGCAGATTTAAAGAGGAGTCTGTAATTTGCTTTCTAATAATCATAATTTTTTCCTCAAAGAAGTTCATGAATTTATCACTGCTAAAGTGAAAGTCATCCTCTCTTGGGGAATGCTGCTTTTAGTTAGCTTTGCGACCGTATCAAAAAGGAATTTTGGATTGTTCTTATTGTCCTCAATTAAGTTAGAAAAAATAGGATGATCGAGCAGCAGTAAGGGCTCTTCGGTACTGCACGGTACTGTCTTTCCAAGCTAGACGGAAGACTTCCAGTTTGGTGTGGCGCCATTTCCGTTCCAATTTTCTGGAAGCTTGCTTCCAGAGCTCGGGTATTTTCTGTGTACCAGGGAGCTAGTTTCTTATGAGAAATGTTTTTAGTTTTAGGGTGCAACTGCATCTAGGGTATTGCGCAGGTTAAATTGAGTTCCTCAGTTAGGTGGTTAACTGATTTTTGTCCTCTGGTGTCATTGGGTAGACAGAGGGAATCTGGAAGGACATCAAGGAATCTTTGTGTTGTCTGTGAATTTATAGCACGACTTTTGATGTTCCTTGGTTGGGGTCTGAGCAGATTATTTGTTGCAATTGCAAACGTAATAAAATGGTGGTCCGATAGTCCTGGATTATGAGGAAAAACATTAAGATCCACAACATTTATTCCATGGGACAAAACTAGGTCCAGCGTATGACTGTGACAATGAGTGGGTCCAGAGACATGTTGGACAAACCCACTGAGTCGATGATGGCTCCGAAAGCCTTTTGGGAGTGGGTCTGTGGACTTTTCCATGTGAATATTAAAGTCACCAAAGATTAGAATATTATCTGCTATGACTACAAGGTCCGATAGGAATTCAGGGAACTCAGTGAGGAACGCTGTATATGACCCAGGAGGCCTGTAAACAGTAGCTATAAAAAGTGATTGAGTAGGCTGCATAGATTTCATGACTAGAAGCTCAAAGACGAAAACGTCATTTTTTTTTTGTAAATTGAAATTTGCTATCGTAAATGTTAGCAACACCTCCGCCTTTGCGGGATGCACGGGGATATGGTCACTAGTGTAGCCAGGAGGTGAGGCCTCATTTAACACAGTAAATTCATCAGGCTTAAGCCATGTTTCCAGTCAGGCCAATCACATCAAGATTATGATCAGTGATTAGTTCATTGACTAGAATTTTGCCTTTGAAGTAAGGGATCTAACATTAAGTAGCCCTATTTTGAGATGTGAGGTATCATGATCTCTTTCAATAATGACAGGAATGGAGGTGGTCTTTATCCTAGTGAGATTGCGAAGGCGAACACCGCCATGTTTAGTTTTGCGCAACCTAGGTCGAGGCACAGACACGGTCTCAATGGTAATAGCTGAGCTGACTACACTGACTATGCTAGTGGCAGACTCCACTATGCTGGCAGGCTGGCTAACAGCCTGCTGCCTGGCCTGCACCCTATTTCATTGTGGAGCTAGAGGAGTTAGAGCCCTGTCTATGTTGGTAGATAAGATGAGAGCACCCTCCAGCTTGGATGGAGTCCGTCACTCCTCAGCAGGTCAGGCTTGGTCCTGTTTGTGAGTAGTCCCAAGAGGGCCAATTATCTACAAATTCTAACTTAGCCGAGAGGGCAGAAAACGTTGAGGCACTGGCTGGAGGGGGTCCAAACACCCTTTTCCTGGTGTGGACGGACCACCGCAACCTGGAGTACATCAGGGCAGCGAAGAGGCTAAACCCGAGACTGGCTTGGTGGGCTCTATTCTTTGCCAGGTTCCAATTCACGCTCCTGGCAGGCCAGGCTCGAAGAATGTGTAGGCGAACGCCCTGACTCACCTCGATGACGAGGAAAGGCAGGGAGAGGAGACCCCATCCTCCCTCCAGTGCGTGTTGAGGTATCATCGCGCCAGTGGTGTGGGACGTGGGCGCCGACATACAGCAAGCCCTGCGAACGGAACCCACACCTGCACAGTGCCCGGAGAACCGTGCCTACATGCCCACGGGCGTGTGGGACCGCCTCCTTACCTGGGCGCATATGGCGCCTTTGTCGGGTCATCCTGGGATAAGCCGTACCATCACCTGCCTGACTGAGAAGTACTGGTGTCCCACCTCGGGTAGGGGCCGCCCGGGGTTACGTCTCTTCCTGCTCCATCTGTGCCCAGTCAAAGACACCCAGACACCTCTCTTATGGAAAGCTCCTTCTCCTGCCGGTTCCATAACGACCCTGGTCTCACCTCTCGGTGAACTTTGTCACTGACCTTCCCCCTCCCAGGGAACACCACCGCTCTCGCTCGTTGTGGACCGGTTTTCCAAAAGCTTATCGCCTCCTTGTCGACATATTTTTTAATCATCATGAGAGTCTCATCATGCAGCCTTACAATGTATTAAACATCAAAACATAATGCTCAACGCTAGTAGAACAACTAAAGTTACATTAATAACTCTAAATTAAGTTCAGTTTCTTGTCTTTGTTTATTTTTGGTGAGTTTCTTCTGAGGCCTTTTGTGTCTTTCCTTCCACCTTTTGATTTGCCTGTTTTGTATGTTAGGACCTTTTTCTTTATCACATTCACCGTGCCTTAAGTACTGCTGTGTCTGCCTCATCTTCTGGGTTTCTGCTGGTCTATTCGTGGCTCAGTTGGTTGATGACTGTTTCTTTACTCCGGAGACCCAGGTCTGAAACCGGGTCCTGACA
>NW_027003452.1:0-5380 GCF_036934945.1 Oncorhynchus masou masou
TCTCTCTACCGCTCTCTACTTGTTCTCTCTACCTCTTTCTACCGCTCCTCTACCGCCCTCTACTTCTCTCTCTGCCGCTCTCTACTCCCTCTACTCTCCTCCCTCGACCGCTTCCCTACTTCTCTCTCTCTACCGTCTCTACTTTTCTCTCTACCGCTCTCTACTTTCCTCTCTACCTCTCTCTACCGCTTCTACTCCTCTGCCGCTCTCTACCTCTCTCTACTACCTCTCTCTACTTCTCTCTACCGCTCTCTACTCTCTACTTCTCTCTCTACCGCTCTCTACCTCTTTCTCTACCGCCCTCCACCTCTCTCTACCGCTCTCCACTCCTCTACCTCTACCGCTCTCTACATTTCTCTCCTACTTCTCTCTCTACCGCTCTACCTGCTCTGCTTCCTCTTTCTACCGCCCTCTATCGCTCTCTCTACTTTCGCTACGCTCTACCGCTCTCTACCTCTTGCTCGCCCTCTACCTCTCTCTGCCACTTCCTCTCTACCGCTCTCTACTTCTCTCTACCTCTCTCTCTACTTTTCGACTACTTTCCGACCCTCTCTACTTCTCTCTCTACCGCTCTCACCTCCCTCTACTCCGCTCCACTCCCCTCTCTACCTCTCTCTCTACCGCTCCTCTACTTCTCTCTCTGCCGATCTCTACCTCTGCCTCTCTCTCTACCGATCCTACTCTCTCTCTACCGCTCTCTACTCCTCTCTACCGCCCTCTCCCTCTCTCTACCGCTCTCCCACCTTTCTCTACCTCTGCCGCTCTCTACTTCTCGTCTCTACCGCCCTCATCTACGCCACCCTCTACCTCTCTAACTCTACTCCTCTGCATCGCTCTCTACATCTCTCTCTACCGCTCTCACCTCTCTTACCTCTCTCTCTACCTCGCTCTCTTACCGCTCTCTACTCTCTACCGCTCTCTACTCTTTCTCTACTACCTCTCTCTACTGCTCTCTCTACTTCTCTCTCTACCGCTCTCTACTCTCTCTCTACTTACTTCTCTCTACCGCTCTCTACTTCTCTCTCTACCGCTCTCCTTACTTCTCTCTCTACCTCTCTCTACTTTCTCTCTCTACCTTCTCTCTCACCTCTCTCTCTCACCTCTCTCTACTTCTCTACTCTCTACCGCTCTCTACTCCTCTCTACCGCTCTCCACTTCTACTCTCTCTACCGCTCTCTACATTTCTCTCTACTACTCTCTCTACCTCTCTCTACTGCTCTCTTCCTCTCTCTACCGCTCTCTCATTTCTCTCTCTCTACTTCTCTCTCTCTCTACCGCTCTCTACCTCTTTCTCTGCCCTCACCTCTCTCTACCTCTCTACCTCTCTCTACCGCTCTCTACCTGCTCTCTTCCGCACTCTACCTCTGTCTTCCTCTCTTCTACCTCTCTACTACCGCTCTCTACTTCGTCTCTACCGCTCTCTCTACTTCTCTCTCTACCACTCTCTACTTCTCTCTCTACCACCCTCTCTACTTCTCTCTCTACCACCCTCTCTACTTCTCTCTACCGCTCTCTACTTCTCTCTCTGCCGCTACTACTTACTCTCTCTACCACCCTCTCTACTTCTCTCTCTACCACCCTCTCTACCTCTCTACCGCTCTCTACATCTCTCTCTACCTCTCTCTACTTTTCTCTCTACCTCGCTCTCACCCTCTCTCTCTACTGCTCTCTACCTCTCTCTACCCCTCTCCACTTCTCTCTCTACCTCTCTCTACTTCTCTCTCTACCGCACTCTACCTCTCTCTACCGCTCTCCACTTCTCTCTCTACCGCTCTCTACCTTTCTCTCTTCCTCTCTCTCTCTACCTCTTTCTACTTCTCTCTCTACCGCTCTCTACATCTCTCTCTACCTCTCTCTACTTTTCTCTCTACTTCTCTCTCTACTGCTCTCTCTACTTCGCTCTCTACAGCTCTCTACTTTCTCTACTCTTCTCTCTATTTCTCTCTACCGCTCTCTACTTCTCTCTCTACCACTCCACTTCTCTCTACCGTCTCTCTACTTTTCTCTCTACTTGCTCTCTCTCACACGCTCTCTACTTCTTTCTCTACCTCTTTCTACTCGCTCTCTACCGCTCTCTACTTCTCTCTCTACTCTCTCTCTACTCACCTCTCTCTCTTTCTCTCGACCTCTCTACTTTTCTCTCGCTCACCTCTCTCTACCGCTCTCTACTTCTTCACCGCCTTCTACCATCTACCTCTCTCTACCTCTCTCTACTTCTCTTCCTCTCTCTACCGCTCTCTACCTCTCTCTCTACCGCTCTCTACTTCTCTCTCTACTTCTCTACTCTCTCTCTACTTCTCTGCCTCTCTACCGCTCTCTACCGCTCTCTACCTCTTCTCTCTACCACTGCTCTACCTCTCTCTACTTCTATCATCTCTACGCTCTCTAATTCTTTCTCTACCGCTCTCTACATCATCTCTCTAGCAGCTCTCTACTTCTCTCTCTGCCACTCTCTACTTCTGCTCTCTACCACCCTCTCTACCTGCTGCTCTACTTCTCTCTACTACCTCTCTCTACTCGCTCTCTACTTCATCTCTCTACCTCTCTCTACCGCTCTCTACTCTACTCTCTCTAGCCGCTCTCTACTCTTTCTCTTCTCTCTCTACCGTCTCTCTACTTCTCTCTCTATCCAACTCTACCTCTCTCTACCGCTCGCTACTCTCTCTCTACCGCTCTCTACTCGCTCATCATCTCTCTACCTCTCTGTCTACTTCATCTCTGCCGCTCTCATACGCATCTCATCTCTACTGTCTCTCTCTACACACTCTCTACTTTCTCTCTACCGCTCTCACTCTCACTTCTCTCTCTACCGCTCTCTAGCTGTTATCTCTCTACCGCTCTCTACTTTTCTCCTCTACCTCTCTCTACTGCTCTCCTACTTCTCTCTCTACCGACTCTACTACCTCTACTCTACTTTCTCTCTCTGAGCCTCTCTCTACTTCTCTCTCTACCGCTCTCTACATCTCTCTCTACCTCTCTCTACTGTTCTCTCTACTTCTCTCTCTACTTCTCTCTACCACCGCTCTCTACTTCTCTTCTCTACCGCTCTCTACTTCTTTCTCTCTACCGCTCTCCACTTCTCTCTCTACCGCTCTCTACATTTCTCTCTACTACTCTCTCTACCGCTCTCTACTGCTCTCTTCCTCTTTCTACCGCCCTCTACCTCTCTCTACTTTCTCTACCGCTCTCTACCGCTCTCTACCTCTTTCTACCGCCCTCTACCTCTCTCTACCTTTCTCTCTACCGCTCTCTACCTCGCTCTCTTCCTCACTCTACCTCTCTCTTCCTCTCTCTCTACCTCTCTCTCTACCGCTCTCTACTTCTTTCTCTACCGCTCTCTACTTCTCTCTCTACCACTCTCTACCTCTCTCTCTACCACCCTCTCTACTTCTCTCTCTACCACCCTCTCTACCTCTCTCTACCGCTCTCTACTTCTCTCTCTGCCGCTCTCTACTTCTCTCTCTACCACCCTCTCTACTTCTCTCTCTACCACCCTCTCTACCTCTCTCTACCGCTCTCTACATCTCTCTCTACCTCTCTCTACTTTTCTCTCTACCTCGCTCTACTTCTCTCTCTACTGCTCTCTACCTCTCTCTACCCCTCTCCACTTCTCTCTCTACCTCTCTCTACTTCTCTCTCTACCGCACTCTACCTCTCTCTACCGCTCTCCACTTCTCTCTCTACCGCTCTCTACCTTTCTCTCTTCCTCTCTCTCTCTACCTCTTTCTACTTCTCTCTCTACCGCTCTCTACATCTCTCTCTACCTCTCTCTACTTTTCTCTCTACTTCTCTCTCTACCGCTCTCCACTTCTCTCTCTACCGCTCTCCACTTCTCTCTCTACCGCTCTCTACCTCTCTCTACCGCTCTCTACATCTCTCTCTACCTCTCTCTACTTTTCTCTCTACTTCTCTCTCTACCGCTCTCTACTTCTTTCTCTACCGCTCTCTACCTCTCTCTACCGCTCTCCACTTCTCTCTCTACCGCTCTCTACATTTCTCTCTACTATTCTCTCTACCGCTCTCTACTGCTCTCTTCCTCTTTCTACCGCCCTCTACCTCTCTCTACCTTTCTCTCTACCGCTCTCTACCTTACTCTCTACCGCTCTCTACTTTCTCTACTGCTCTCTACCGCTCTCTACCTCTTTCTACCGCCCTCTACCTCTCTCTACCTTTCTCTCTACCTCTCTCTCTACCGCTCTCTACCTCGCTCTCTTCCGCACTCTCACCTCTGTCTTCCTCTCTCTTACCTCTCTCTACCTCGATCTCTACCGCTCTCTACTTCTTTCTCTACCGCTCTCTACCGCTCTCTACTTCTCTCTCTACCACTCTCTACCTCTCTCTCTACCACCCTCTCTACTTCTCTCTCTACCACCCTCTCTACCTCTCTCTACCGCACTCTACTTCTCTCTCTACCACCCTCTCTACTTCTCTCTCTACCACCCTCTCTACCTCTCTCCACCGCCTCTCTACATCTCTCTCTACCTCTCTCTACTTTTCTCTACTCTACCTCTCTCTACCCCTCTCCACTTCTCTCTCTAACGCTCTCTACCTTTCTCTCTCTCTCTCTCTCTCTACCTCTCTCTACTTCTCTCTCTACCGCACTCTCACCTCTCTCTACTGCTCTCCACTCTCTCTACCCGTTCTCTACCTTTCTCTCTTCCCCCTCTCTCTACCTCTTTCTACTTCTCTCTCTACCGCTCTCTACCTCTCTCTACTTTTCTCTCTACCTCTATCTACCTCTCTCTCTACCGCTCTCTACATCTCTCTATCTCTCTCTACCTTTCTCTCTACTTCTCTCTCTACCGCTCTCTACTTCTCTCTCTACCGCTCTCCACTTCTCTCTACCGCTCTCTACATTTCTCTCTACTACTCTCTCTACCGCTCTCTACTGCTCTCTACCTCTTTCTACCGCCCTCTACCGCTCTCTACTTCTCTCTCTACCTCTCTCTACTCCCTCTCTTCTTTTCTCGACCTCTCTCTACTTTTCTCTCGACCTCTCTCTACCGCTCTCTACTTTTCTCTCTACCGCTCTCTACTTTTCTATCTACCTCTCTCTACCGCTCTCTACTTCTCTCTTCCTCTCTCTACCGCTCTCTACATCTCTCCCTACATCTCTCTACTTTTCTCTCTACCTCTCTCTACTTCTCTCTCTACCGCTCTCTACCTCTCTCTACCGCTCTCCACTTCTCTCTACCTCTCTCTCTCTACCTCTCTTTACTTCTCTCTCTACCGATCTCTACCTCTCTCTACTTCTCTCTCTACCGCTCTCTACTTTTTCTCTACCACTCTCTATGCGCTCTCTACCGCTCTCTACTTCTCTCTCTGCCGCTCTCTACTTCTCTCTCTACCACCCTCTCTACCGCTCTCTACTTCTCTCTCT
>NW_027003453.1:0-5379 GCF_036934945.1 Oncorhynchus masou masou
CAATTCAATTCAAGGGGCTTTATTGGCATGGGAAACATGTGTTAACATTGCCAAAGCAAGTAAGGTATATAATATATAAAGTGAAATAAACAATAAAAATTAACAGTAGACATCACACATACAGAAGTTTCAAAACAATAAAGACATTACAAATGTCATATTATATATATATATATACAGTGTTTTTACAATGTGCAAATGGTAAAGGACACAAGATAAAATAAATAAGCATAGATATTTGTTGTATTTACAATGGTGCGTGTTCTTCACTGGTTGCCCTTTTCTCGTGGCAACAGGTCACAAATCTTGCTGCTCTGATGGCACACTGTGGAATTTCACCCAGTAGATATGGGAGTTTTTCAAAATTAGATTTGTTTTCGAATTCTTTGTGGATCTGTGTAATCTGAGGGAAATATGTCTCTCTAATATGGTCATACATTGGGCAGGAGGTTAGGAAGTGCAGCTCAGTTTCCACCTCATTTTGTGGGCATTGAGCACATAGCCTGTCTCTCTGAGAGCCATGTCTGCCTACAGCGTGCCTTTCAATAGCAAGGCTATGCTCGCTGAGTCTGTACATAGTCAAAGCTTTTCTCTTCTCTCTCTTCATCTGCCTCTTGTCTCTGCTCCTGTCTTTATCGTTCTGTCTCTCTCGCTCTCCGTCTCTGATGTTTCAGCTAGAACATGGAACAAAGGGGAAAAGTCTGATGGTTTTCCACAATTTCTTACCTTGGTTTCGCTTTCTTTCCGTTTTCTGTCTCTCTGTCTCTCTCTCTGTCTGTCTGTCTGTCTGTCTGTCTGTCTGTCTGTCTGTCTGTCTGTCTGTCTGTCTGTCTCTGTCTGTCTCTCTCTGTCTCTCTCTCTCTCTCTCTCTGTCTCTCTCTCTTTCTCTGTCTCTCTTTGTCTGTCTGTCTGTCTGTCTGCCTGTCTGTCTGTCTGTCTGTCTGCCTGGTCTGGTCTGGTCTGGTCTGGTCTGGTCTGGTCTTGCCTGTCTGTCTGTCTGTTTGTCTGTCTGTCTGTCTGTCTGTCTGTCTGTCTGTCTGTCTGTCTGTCTGTCTGTCTCTGTCTCTGTCTCTGTCTCTGTCTTTATTTTTATCTTTCTGTCTCTCTCGCTCCGTCTCTCTAAGTACCATCAATGTCCTTGGTACAAACAGTGCAACACAGAGATAAAACCTGGGTTTTTAGATCATATTTGGATAATTCCAAATCTCTGTGTTGTGTCAAAGCAGGACACGTCCTCAACTTGACAAATGTTGAGGCACACAAACACACATAGACACTCACACACATATACAGTAAACTCTTCGTATAATTCATTCTGACGAAATGACCACAGCATCTGAATAATCAAATTATCGAGTTCAGTGTGTGTGTGCTGTGTGTGTGTGTCAGAAAGCAATGTGGCCTGATCAGTGGAAAGACTGACTGTTGGAAAGGCTGACCCAAGGCATGCCTCAGTACCTTAGTGCCCACCACAGACAGTACCACAGACACACACAGAACACACTAGAACCATGGCCAGTGAACTGGAACCAAACTACACACACACAACCCCTCTCTCTCTGTCTCTCTCACCATGCTTCACCATAATCACACACACACACCTCTCTCTCTGTCTCTCTCACCATGCTTCTCCATAATCACACACCCTCTCTCTCTGTCTCTCTCTCCATGCTTCACCATAATCACACACACCCTCTCTCTCTGTCTCTCTCACCATGCTTCACCATAATCACACACACCCTCTCTCTCTGTCTCTCTCACTCATGCTTCACCATAATCACACACACACCTCTTCCTCTCTGCCCTCTCACAATGCTCACCATAATCACACACACCCTCTTTCTCACCATGCTTCTCCATAATCACACACTCTCTCTCTCTGTCTCCCTCACCATGCTTCACCATAATCAGACGAAGGCACTGGACCACGACCACACTCTGCTAAAACACAGATGGTTTATCCATAACACACCAAAACACACACACACACACACACACACACATACACACACAATCCAATCACACAAACACACATTCACTGTAACACACTATGACCGTAAAAAGTAATTTCTTAACTCATTAAAGCGATTGAGTAGTGGATACTCAAACATCTCCAACTGCCTGTAGAACACAAATCATATACACTATACAGTGGCAAGAAAGCATGCTTTGAATTATTTCTGCATAAATTGACCCAAAAATTTGATCGGATTTCACAACAATATACAAAAATAAAAATAACACAACACTTAACAAAATACAACACTTTTTGTATTTGTCTTGTATATATTGAATACATAATTTAAAGATTCACAGTGTAGGTTATTAATGACTTCCCCAAAGCTAACTGGAGTTAGGAGTCAGCTAACCTGGAGTCAAATCAATGAGAAGAGATTGGAGATGTTGGTGAGAGCTGCCCTGCACTTTAAAAAATCTCACAAAATTAGAGTTTTTTGTTTACAAGAAGCATTTCCTTGACGGGAAACCATGCCTCTGACAAAAGAGATCTCAGAAGACATAA
Source organism: Oncorhynchus masou masou (assembly GCF_036934945.1). NCBI lineage: Eukaryota > Metazoa > Chordata > Actinopteri > Salmoniformes > Salmonidae > Oncorhynchus > Oncorhynchus masou. The sequence goes on from NW_027003453.1 coordinate 2,522, forward strand.
GAATTGTTGACTTGCATAAAGCTGGAAAGGGTTACAAAATAATCTCTAAAAGCCTTGATGTTCATCAGTCCTCATTAAGACAAATTGTCAATAAAATGGAGAAAGTTCAGCACTGTTGCTACTCTCCCTAGGACTGGCTGTCTTGCAAAGATGACTACAAGAGCACAGCGCAGAATGATCAATGAGGTTAATAAGACCTGTGTAGGCTGAAGACTTACAGAAATCTCTGGAACATGCTAACATCTCTGACGAGTCTACGATACGTAAAACACTAAACAAGAATGGTGTTCATGGGAGGACACCACGGATGAAGCCACTGCTGCAAAAACAACAACATTGCTGCACATCTGAAGTTCGCAAAAGATCACCTGGATGTTTCACAGCTCTTCTGGCAAAATATTCAGTGGACAGATGAAACTACAGTTGAGTTGTTTGGAAGGAGAAAAAAAGGCTCATCACACCAACATCAAAACCACATCCCAACAGTAAAGTATGGTGGAGGGAGCATCATGGTTTGGGGCTGCTTTGCTGCCTCAGGGCCTGGATAGCTTGCTATCAGACAGAAAAATGAATTCCCACTTTTATCAAGACCTTTTGCATTAGAATGTAAGGCTATATGTCCGCCAATTGAAGCTCAGCAGAAGTTGGGTGATGCAACAGGACAACGACCCAAAAAATCAACAACAAAATAGTGAAAATACACCTTATAGAGTGGCCCAGTTAGAGTCCGGACCTCAGCCCGATTGAGATGCTGTGGCATGACCTCAAGTGAGCGGTTTACACCAGACATCCCAAGAATATTGCTGAACTGAAACAGTTTTGTGAAGAGGATCAGACCTGATCGTTGTGCAGGTCTGATCCGCAACTACAGAAAACGTTTGGTTGAGGTTATTGCTGCCAAAGGAGGGTAAACCAGTTATTAAATCCAAGGGTTCACATACTTGTCCCACCCTGCACTGTGAATATTAACAAGGTGTGTTCAGTAAAGACATTAAAACGTATAATTGTTTGTGTGTTATTAGTTTAAGCAGACTGTGTTTGTCTATTGTTGTGGCTTAGATGAAGATCATGACGAATTTATGGAGAAATCCAGGTAATACCAAAGGGTTCACATACTTTTTCTTGCCACTGCATATACAAAAGTATGTGGACATGTCAAATTAGTGGATTTGGCTATTTCAGCCACACCAGTTGGTGACAGGTGTACTAAATCAAGCACACAGAAATGCAATCTCCATAGACAAACATTGGCAGTAGGTTGGTCTTGCTAAAGAGCTGTGACTTTCAACGTGGCACCATCATAGGATGCCATCTATCCAACAAGTCAGTTTGTCCAATTTCTGCCCTGCTAGAGCTCCCCCGGTCAACTGCCCCGGTCAACTGCCCCAGTCAAGTGCTGTTATTGTGAAGTGGAAACATCTAGGAGCAACAACGGCTCAGCCTCTGTTGTGGTATGCCAAACAAGCTCACAGAACGGGGACCACCGAGTGCTGAAGCATAGAAAAATTTGTCCTTGGTTGCAACACTCACTAAACAGTTCCAAACTGCCTCTGGAAGCAACGTCTGCATAATTGTTAGTCAGGAGCTGGATGAAATAGGTTTTCATGGCCGAGCAGCCGCAGACAAGTCTAAAATCACAATGTGCAATGCCAAGCGTCAGCTGGAGTTGTGTAAAGCTCGCCAACATTGGACTCTGGAGCAGTGGAAATGCTTTATCTGGAGTGATGAATAACATTTCACCATCTGGCAATCCGCCGGACGAATCTGGGTTTGGCAGATGCCAGGAGAACGCTTCCTGCCCCAATGCAATGTGCCAACTGTAAAGTTTGGAGGAGGAGTGAAGGGAAATCTTAACCCTACTTCATAAAATGACATTCTAGATGATTCTGTGCTTCTAACTTTGTGGCAACTGTTTGGGGAAGGCCCTTACCGACTTCAGCATGGCAATGCCCCAGTGGACAAAGCGAGGTCCATACAGAAATGGTTTGACGAGATGTGGAAGAACTTGATTGGCCTGCACAGAGCCCTAACCTTAGCCCCATCAAACACCTTTGGGATGAATTGGAAGGACCGACTGCGAGCAATGCAAATAGTCTGGGTAGCCATTTGGTTAGGTGTTCAGAAGTCTAATGGCTCGGGGGTAGAAGCTGTTTAGAAGCCTCTTGGACCTAGACTCAGCGCTCCGGTACTGCTTGCCGTGCGGTATCAGAGAGAACAGTCTATGACTAGGGTGGCTGGAGTATTTGACCATTTTTAGGTCCTTCCTCTGACACTGCCTGGTATAGAGGTCCTAGATGGCAGGGAGCTTGGCCCCAGTGATGTATGGGGCCGTTCGCACTACCCTCTGCAGTGACTTGCGGTCAGAGGCCGAGCAGTTGCCATACCAGGCAGTGATGTAACCAGTCAGGATGCTCTCGATGGTGCAGCTGTAGAACCTTTTGACGATTTGAGGATCCATGCCAAATCTATTCAGTGTCCTGAGGGGGAATAGGTTTTGACGTGCCCTCTTCACGGCTGTCTTGGTGTGCTTGAACCATGTTAGTTCGCTGGTGATGTAGACACCAAGGAACTTGAAGCTCTCAACCTGCTCCACTGCAGCCCCGTCGATGAGAATGGGGGCGTGCTCGGTCCTCTTTTTCCTGTAGTCCACAATCATCTCCTTTGTCTTGATCACATTGAGGGAGAGGTTGTTGTCCTGGCACCACACGGCCAGGTCTCTGTCGGTGATCAGGCCTACCACTCATCGGCAAACTTAATGATGGTGTTGGAGTCGTGCCTGGCTGTGCAGTCATGAGTGAACAGGGAGTACAGGGGGGGGCTGAGCACGCATCCCTGAGGGGCCCCTGTGTTGAGGATCA
>NW_027003454.1:0-5379 GCF_036934945.1 Oncorhynchus masou masou
TGTTTGAGGCCTGGCGTTTCCTACATCCTACAGATAGACAGTATTCCTTTTATTCTCATGTTCATCAAACATACTCCTGGATTGATTACTTCTTTTTGGACATAAAACTTCTGCCTAACCTTGGGCAGTGTACTTACGTGAGTATTGTTATTTCTGACCATTCACCGTTAGTGCTTGAACTAGAGTTTCCCCAGCGACCTCCTATGTGTTATCAATGGCGTCTCAACCCCATTTTACTCTCAGATAAGGAGTTTGTGTCATGTCTTGTTATGTCTGTTCCTGTCCTTTCTCTTCACTCTCTCTCTCTGCTGGTCTTTTTAGGTTACCTTCTCTGTCTCTCATTCTTCAGCTGTTCTACATCTTTTCTAACTAGCTCATTCACTCTTTCACACCTGTTCTCTCTTCCCCCTCTGATTAGGTCTCTATTTCTTTCTCTGTTCCTGCTACTTTCAGTGTCTGATTCTTGTTTGTGTTTTTTGATGCCAGAAGCAAGCTGTCGTCTCGTTTGCTTCCACCTTGTCCTGTCCTGTCGGAGTCTGCCTGGCAGGTGCATCCTGCACTATACTAACGTTCTTTTTGTTCCGCTGACAACGTTGGAAGAGGATTTATGCCATTCCTGTTTTTTCATTAAAGAACTCTGTTTTCTGTTAAAACCGCTTTGGGTCTTCACTCAAGTTCATAACAGAAGAATCAGACCAAGAATGGACCCAGCGGCTCCGGACCCTTTTCACTCCGCCGTCGAGATCCAGGGAGCGATGCTAGGCAGACACGAGGAGGAATTGTCTGCTGCTCGACATGCCGTTGAGACCCTGGCCGTCCAAGTCTCCGACCTCACAAGACAGGTTCACCAACTCCACCTCGATCCACCGCCCACTTCCAGGGTTTCCGAGTCTCCGGAGCCCAGGATCAACAACCCGCCGTGTTACTCTGGGGAGCCCACTGAGTGCCGCTCATTCCTCACTCAGTGTGATGTGGTGTTCTCTCTCCAGCCCAACACTTACTCCAGGAGCGCAGCCCGCATCGCTTACATCATTTCTCTCCTTACCGGACGGGCGCGTGAGTGGGGCACGGCAGTCTGGGAGGCGAGGGCTGAGTGTATTAACCAGTATCAAGACTTTAAGGAGGAGATGATACGGGTTTTTGACCGTTCTGTTTTTGGGGAGGAGGCTTCCAGGGCCCTGTCTTCCCTATGTCAGGGGAATCGATCCATAACGGATTATTCTATTGAGTTTCGCACTCGCTGCCTCAGTGACTGGAACGAGCCGGCTTTGCTCGCTCGTTTTCTGGAGGGTCTCCGCGTCGAGGTTAAGGACGAGATCCTCTCCCGGGAGGTTCCTTCCAGTCTGGACTCCTTAATAGCTCTCGCTATTCGCATAGAGCGACGGTTTGATCTTCGTCGCCGAGCTCGTGGAAAGGAGCTCGCGTTCTCCGCTGCTCCCTCTCCACATCACTGCCACCTGCCGCATCACTGCCACCCTCCTCCGCCGGCTCGGATGCTGAGCCTATGCAGCTGGGGGGTATCCGCATCTCGGCCAAGGAGAAGGAACGGAGAATCACCAATCGCCTCTGTCTCTACTGCGGCTCCGCTGGTCATTTTGTCACCTCATGTCCAGTAAAAGCCAGAGCTCATCAGTAAGAGGAGGGCTACTGGTGAGCGCAACTACTCAGGCCTCTCCTTCTGGATCACGCACTACTTTTCCGGTCCATCTCCGCTGGCCCGGTTCATCTGCTTCCTGCAGTGCCTTGATAGACTCTGGGGCGGAGGGCTGTTTTATGGACGAGACCTGGGCTCGGGAACATGACATTCCTCTCAGACAGTTAGGGGAGCCCACGGCCTTGTTCGCTTTAGATGGTAGTTCTCTCCCCAAGATTCAGCGTGAGATGCTGCCTTTAACCCTCACTGTCTCTGGTAATCATAGCGAAACCATTTATTTTTTAATTTTTCGTTCACCTTTTACACCTGTTGTTTTGGGTCATCCCTGGCTAGTGCGCCATAACCCTTCTATTAATTGGTCTAGTAATACTATCCTATCCTGGAATGTTTCTTGTCATGTAACCTGTTTAATGTCTGCTATCCCTCCTGTTTCCTCTGTCTCTACTTCACAGGAGGAGCCTGGCGATTTGACAGGGTGCCGGAGGAGTATCACGATCTGCGCACGGTGTTCAGTCGTTCCAAGGCCACTTCTCTCCCTCCACACCGGTCGTATGACTGTAGTATTGATCTCCTTCCGGGAACTACTCTCCCCCGGGGTAGATTATACTCTCTGTCGGCTCCCGAACGTAAGGCTCTCGAGGATTATTTGTCGGTTTCGCCAACGCCGGTACCATTGTCTCCTCCTCCTCTCCCGCCGGAGCGGGGGTTTTTTTGTTCAGAAGAAGGACGGGTCCCTGCGCCCATGCGTGGATTATCGAGGCTGAATGACATAACAGTTAAGAATCGTTATCCGCTTCCTCTTATGTCTTCAGCCTTCGAGATCCTGCAGGAGCCAGGTTTTTCACCAAATTGGACCTTCGTAACGCCTACCATCTCGTGCGCATCAGGGAGGGGGACGAGTGGAAGACGGTGTTTAACACTCCATTAGGGCACTTTGAATACCGGGTTCTTCCTTTCGGCCTCGTTAACGCCCTCCAGCTGTCTTTCAGGCACTAGTTAACGACGTCCTGAGAGACATGCTGAACATTTTTGTTTTCGTTTACATGGACGATATCCTGATTTTTTTCTCCGTCTCTCTCGATTCATGTTCAGCACGTGCGACGCGTCCTCCAGCGCCTTTTGGAGAACTGTCTTTATGTGAAGGCTGAGAAGTGCATTTTTCATGCCGCCTCTGTCCCTTTTCTCGGTTCCGTTATTTCCGCTGAGGGCATTAAGATGGATCCCGCTAAGGTCCAGGCTGTCATTGATTGGCCCGTTCCTAAGTCACGCGTCGAGCTGCAGCGCTTCTGGGCTTCGCTAATTTCTATCGTCGTTTCATCCGTAATTTCGGGTCAGGTGGCAGCTCCTCACAGCCCTTACTTCTGTTAAGACGTGCTTTAAGTGGTCCGTTTCCGCCCAGGAGCTTTTGATCTTCTTAAGAATAGTTTTACATCCGCTCCTATTCTTGTTACACCTGACATCTCTAGCCAGTTTGTTGTTGAGGTTGACGCGTCAGAGGTGGGCGTGGGAGCCATTCTTTCTCAGCGCTCTCTCTCTGACGGCAAGGTCCATCCTTGCGCGTTTTCTCTCATCGCTATCGCCGTCAGAACGTAACTATGATGTTGGTAATCGCGAACTGCTCGCCATCCGCTTAGCCCTAGGCGAATGGCGACAGTGGTTGGAGGGGGCGACCGTTCCTTTGTCGTTTGGACTGACCATAGGAACCTTGAGTACATCCGTTCAGCCAAACGACTTAATGCGCGTCAGGCTCGTTGGGCTCTGTTTTTCGCTCGTTTCGAGTTTGTTATTTCTTATCGTCCGGGGTCAAGAAACACCAAGCCTGATGCTTTATCTCGTCTCTTCTTCAGTTCTTCTGAGGTCTCCACCGACCCCGAGGGGATTCTCCCTGACGGGCGTGTTGTCGGGTTGACTGTCTGGGGAATTGAGAGGCAGGTAAAGCAAGCACTCGCTCACACTCCGTCGCGCGAGAGCTTGTCCTAGGAACCTTCTGTTCGTTCCCGTCCTACTCGTCCGGCCGTTCTTCAGTGGGCCCACTCTGCCAAGTTACCGGCCACCCCGGCGTTCGGGTACGCTCGCTTCCATTCGCCAGCGTTTCTGGTGGCCCACTCGGGAACGTGACGCGCGTCGATTTGTCGCGTTGTTCGGTCTGCGCAGACTAAATCTGGGAACTCTCCTCCTGCCGGCCCGTCTCAGACCGCTTCCCATTCCCTCTCGACCGTGGTCTCACATCGCTTTAGATTTTATCACCGGACTGCCTTCATCAGCGGGGAAGACAGTTATTCTTACGGTTGTCGATAGATTCTCTAAGGCGGCTCATTTCATTCCTTCTCGATAAGCTCCCTTCTGCTAAGGAGACGGCTCAGATCATTATCGAGAATGTTTTCCCGAATTCATGGCCTTCCGTCTGACGTCGTTTCCGACAGAGGCCCGCAGTTCACGTCTCAATTTTGAGGGAGTTTTGCCGTTTGATTGGGGCTTCCGTCAGTCTCTCGTCCGGCTTTCATCCCCAGTCTAACGGTCAAGCCGAACGGGCCAATCAGACTGTTGGTCGCATTTTACGCAGTCTTTCTTTTCGTAACCCTGCGTCTTGGTCAGAACAGCTCCCTGGGCAGAGTACGCCCACAACTCGCTTCCCTCGTCTGCTACCGGTCTATCCCCTTTTCAGTGTAGCCTCGGGTACCAGTCTCCGCTGTTCTCATCTCAGCTCGCCGAGTCCTGCGTCCCCTCCGCTCAGGCTTTTGTCCAGCGTTGCGCGCACCTGGAAGGGGTCAGGTCGGCACTTTGCCGTAATAGGGCGCAGACTGTGAGGGCCGCTAACAAGCGTAGGACCAAGAGTCCTAGATATTGTTTGCGGTCAGAGAGTATGGCTCTCCACTCAGAACCTTCCCCTTAAGACAGCTTCTCGCAAGTTGGGCCCCGCGGTTCATTGGTCCGTTCCGTATTTCCCAGGTCATTAATCCTGTCGCAGTGCGACTTCTTTCTCCCGCTATCTTCGTCGTTCACCCGGTCTTCCATGTCTCCTGTGTTAAGCCCGTTCTTCGCGCCCCCGCTCGTCCCTCCCCCCATCCTTGTCGAGGGCGCACCCATCTACAGGGTTCGTAAGATTTTGGACATGCGCCCGGGGCCGTGGTCATCAGTACCTAGTGGATTGGGAGGGGGAAGGTCCTGAGGAGAGGAGTTGGGTTCCCTCTCGGGACGTGCTGGACCGTTCGCTGATCGATGATTTCCTCCGTTGCCGCCAGGTTTCCTCCTCGAGTGCGCCAGGAGGCGCTCGGGGTGAGTGGGGGGGGGTACTGTCATGTCTTGTTATGTCTGTTCCTGTCCTTTCTCTTCACTCTCTCTCTGCTGGTCTTTTTAGGTTACCTTCTCTGTCTCTCATTCTTCAGCTGTTCTACATCTCCTCTAACTAGCTCATTCACTCTTTCACACCTGTTCTCTCTTCCCCCTCTGATTAGGTCTCTATTTCTTTCTCTGTTCCTGCTACTTTCAGTGTCTGATTCTTGTTTGTGTTTTTTGATGCCAGAAGCAGAAGCTGTCGTCTGGTTTGCTTCCACCTTGTCCTGTCCTGTATCGGAGTCTGCCTGGCAGGTGCATCCTGCACTATACTAACGTTCTTTTGTTCCGCTGACAACGTTGGAAGAGGATTTATGCCATTCCTGTTTTTTCATTAAAGAACTCTGTTTTCTGTTAAAACCGCTTTTGGGTCTTCACTCAAGTTCATAACA
>NW_027003455.1:0-63488 GCF_036934945.1 Oncorhynchus masou masou
AGGTTATGTAAAATATGTCTCAATTAATGTGGTGTATACGACAAGGCCGTTTCCCTCATTTCCAGCCCTATTTGTTGTTTATTACACTTACGTTAGATTAAAATAAAATATTTTGGGGCCATGAAATTTACATTTTCGTTGCAATTTTCATTCAGATCATTGCGGCTACAAGTCTATAGAACTAAACGTTTTACATTCGAATGCATTTGGCGTAATCTAAATAAAATAAAATAGTTGATTCGGTTATCCAATTTTCAGTTGAAAGTGTTTACAGAAACACAACATGATGCAGTGGTAAATATTGAGTCGATTTTCATGTATGGGCATGTCATGGGGTCAGAACCACTCAACAACGCTTGTCAGTTTTTCACGTGACAGCAGGAAACGCAGTCTCCCTCTGGTCTCCCTGACTGGCCCAGCAGGCAACTCAACCAGCGAACCTGCTTAGTCCCACGGCAGCATCCATCATACCCATTACTAACATTGTTTTCTCTGTAAACTTCACCATCAGGAATGTTATATTTTTTTGTTTACTGCTCAATGCCAAGCAAGCCACTTAACCCCCCTGTTGTGTTCGTTTCATGTTAATTGGTCCAAAATGACTGTCCAGTTACAGCTGATTATGAATCCATAATAATACATATATTATCACTTAATGTTGTGTTATTTCTATTTATTAACTTAAGTTCTTGTGAACATTACATGTTTTGAACTTCTATTTGCTATTTACGGCCTGTAGGCCTCATTGACCTGAGCTCAAACAACTCGTTTTTTAGTTTTTAAAAAAGCATAATGTATGGATTATTTTTGACTATAACAAATACTCAGATAAAACATATTGTGCTATTTATCACAGACTAAAAAAAGTTTAAAAATGACATTTGTTTTGAAACTATTTCAAATGTTTAAATAGTGGCAGGATTTTATGTCAGGGATATGGCATATCTCGTTGGCCCTGGGGTTATCCCGATAACATTGTCAGCCGATCTCTCTTCTCAGCTGGGGATGAAGACCAGGACAAATTCCCATTCTTTGACCGGAATGTAACAACAACCTGAGCAGGGCCCTCTTCCTCATCACTGGATTCTAACAACAACCTCAGCAGGGCCCTCTTCCTCATCACTGGATTCTAACAACAACCTCAGCAGGGCCATCTTCCTCATGACTGGATTGTAACAATGACCTCAGCAGGGCCCTCTTCCTCATCACTGGATTCTAACAGCAACCTCAGCAGGGCCCTCTTCCTCATCACTGGATTCTAACAACAACCTCAGCAGGGCCCTCTTCCTCATCACTGGATTGTAACAACGACCTCAGCAGGGCCCTCTTCCTCATCACTGGATTCTAACAATGACCTCATCAGGGCCCTCTTCTTCATCACTGGATTGTAACAACAACCTGAGCAGGGTCCTCTTCCTCATCACTGGATTGTAACTACGACCTCAGCAGGGCCCTCTTCTTCATCACTGGATTGTAACAACAACCTGAGCAGGGCCCTCTTCCTCATCACTGGATTGTAACAACGACCTCAGCAGGGCCCTCTTCTTCATCACTGGATTGTAACAACAACCTGAGCAGGGCCCTCTTCCTCATCACTGGATTGTAACAACGACCTCAGCAGGGCCCTCTTCTTCATCACTGGAATGTAACAACGACCTCAGCATGGCCCTCTTCCTCATCACTGGATTCTAACAACAACCTCAGCAGGGCCCTCTTCCTCATCACTGGATTCTAACAACAACCTCAGCAGGGCCCTCTTCCTCATCACTGGATTGTAACAACGACCTCAGCAGGGCCCTCTTCCTCATCACTGGATTCTAACAATGACCTCATCAGGGCCCTCTTCTTCATCACTGGATTGTAACAACAACCTGAGCAGGGTCCTCTTCCTCATCACTGGATTGTAACAACGACCTCAGCAGGGCCCTCTTCTTCATCACTGGATTGTAACAACAACCTGAGCAGGGCCCTCTTCCTCATCACTGGATTGTAACAACGACCTCAGCAGGGCCCTCTTCTTCATCACTGGATTGTAACAACAACCTGAGCAGGGCCCTCTTCCTCATCACTGGATTGTAACAACGACCTCAGCAGGGCCCTCTTCTTCATCACTGGAATGTAACAACGACCTCAGCATGGCCCTCTTCCTCATCACTGGATTCTAACAACAACCTCAGCAGGGCCCTCTTCCTCATCACTGGATTCTAACAACAACCTCAGCAGGGCCCTCTTCCTCATCACTGGATTGTAACAACGACCTCAGCAGGGCCCTCTTCCTCATCACTGGATTCTAACAATGACCTCATCAGGGCCCTCTTCTTCATCACTGGATTGTAACAACAACCTGAGCAGGGTCCTCTTCCTCATCACTGGATTGTAACAACGACCTCAGCAGGGCCCTCTTCTTCATCACTGGATTGTAACAACAACCTGAGCAGGGCCCTCTTCCTCATCACTGGATTGTAACAACGACCTCAGCAGGGCCCTCTTCTTCATCACTGGATTGTAACAACAACCTGAGCAGGGCCCTCTTCCTCATCACTGGATTGTAACAACGACCTCAGCAGGGCCCTCTTCTTCATCACTGGAATGTAACAACGACCTCAGCATGGCCCTCTTCCTCATCACTGGATTCTAACAACAATCTCAGCGGGGCCCTCTTCCTCATCACTGGAATGTAACAACGACCTCAGCGGGGCCCTCTTCCTCATCACTGGATTCTAACAACGACCTCAGCGGGGCCCTCTTCCTCATCACTGGATTGTAACAACAACCTCAGCGGGGCCCTCTTCCTCATCACTGGATTGTAACAACAACCTGAGCAGGGTCCTCTTCCTCATCACTGGATTGAAACAACAACCTCAGCAGGGCCCTCTTCCTCATCACTGGAATGTTCCACATCGGATGTCTCGGGGTCTGGATCATATTCCGTGTTGTCTTCAACTTCTGACACTTCCTCCTCTAATGCATCTTCCCTGTCAGTTTTCTGGCCTCTCTCCCTCCTCACCAGTGTCATGAACAAAGATATGATCAAGAGCCTCTCATATAGTTTATCGTTTGGTAATTGTGCTGCCACAGAATGAATTGTGAGCAAGGCCTCAAAAAAGCTTTATATACCAGAGCTGTCAGAATAGTTCTATGTATTATTGAAACAATGTTGCGCTTGTTTGTGAGAACATCAACAGGTGTGTTCCCTGTGGGGGAAATATTCTATTGGCGAAAGGTTCCTGTGGGGGTTGCCATGGAAGCCAAGTAGGGGAGTGAGGGGTGTGTGTGTGTGTGTGTGTGTGTGTGTGTGTGTGTGTGTGTGTGTGTGTGTGTGTGTGTGTGTGTGTGTGTGTGTGTGTGTGTGTGTGTGTGTGTGTGTGTGTGTGTGTGTGTGTGTGTGTGTGCGCGCGCGCGCTCAAACATACATGCATGTGGGGATCTGGGAGAGAAGTGTGTCCATCTGATGAATGTGAATGTGCCTGAACTTAATTTTATACACTTATTGTAGTCTCACCTATTAATGACTGGTCATTTTTGACCGGGAACACCACAGGTGTACAAAATTTAAATAAAACATCCAAAGTTTAATGAAAATCATCCAAATGTATTGTGTGTTCAGATGACAATCAGATTAAATTATCTACATTTTTCAGAGAGAAAACTTGTAAATTGGTCCAATTCGACCGGAACACAGCAGGAGGGTTAAGTGTAGTATTAGTTCAGTTTCCAACAATATAAGTAACAGTATATGTGTAACATGTCACATAACAATATATGTTTATATATAATGAAAAAATATGCAACAATTTCAAAGTTTTTACTGAGTTACAGTTCATAAAATGAAATCAGTCAACTGAAATACATGGGTGGGTCATGGAGGACATAGGCCCACCCACTGGGGAGCCAGGCCCACCCACTGGGGAGACAGGCCCACCCACTGGTGAGGCAGGCCCACCCACTGGGCAGCCAGGCCCACCCACTGGGGAGGCAGGCCCACCCACTTGGCAGCCAGGCCCACCCACTGGGCAGCCAGGCCCACCCACTGGGCAGCCAGGCCCACCCACTGGGGAGGCAGGCCCACCCACTGGGGAGGCAGGCCCACCCACTTGGCAGCCAGGCCCAATTACTGACAATCAGTAAAGGGCTTTAATACAGACAGAATAATAAAGTGCACGTAACCGTCCGTGCCTTGTAAATAGAGACCTAGAACACTTTCTACTAGGAAGATGTAAAGACAGTACCCTCAAGAAAGACAATAAACCTTATAGGGAGTTTTTCAACCCAGTAATTCTGGTGAAGGCCTACCAAGGTTATTTAACCAATCCGTCCGTTGACTTGGAATCTCTACAGTCATTTAGTCATTATTCAAACCAACTGAAGTTCATTTGAGTCAAATCCTTTGATGTGAGACTTCTGTAAATATATCTGTAAGAATAAATAACTAATAAATAACTAATAAATAACTAATAACTAATAAATAGCATTACCATATATTTATCAGTCAGTGTAAACACCCCCCTCACAGAACGGAGGTTTTAATAAAAATGTAAGATTTCCCGCAACCAACTTTATTGCTAAACCCTGCGTCCTGAAATGGGACATTTAAAAATCCATCGTGTGATGTGGCTCAACAGAACTAGGTTTATTTGAAGAGCGTCACCAGCAGCTCTTGGCTGAGGTTACTAGCTCTCTAGGCCTACAGTTTATACACGCAGGCCTAAATATATCTTATTTTGAAAGGACGGACATTTCAAGAATGTTTTTGAAATCAAGCTCATGTCATTACTGCAACTAAAAAACATTAAAATGCTACCTCACCATTTGTTAGATTTAGAATAGTTTGCCGGATGCATAGGACAGGGTTTGATATTATCTTTCAGAGTTGACATGTCTGTCAATAATATTATTTTCCACTATCTGTGTTGATAAATCTGCAATAGGTTTAATTATGAGTATATTTCTATACACACTAACAAACAGATGCCTATAGCTTGGATTCAGCCCAACAGAAGCCTATAGCTTGGATTCAGCCCAACAGAAGACTATAGCTTGGATTCAGCCTAACAGAAGAATATAGCTTGGGTTCAGCCCTACAGAAGCCTATACCTTGGGTTCAACCCAACAGAAGCCTATAGCTTGGGTTCATCCCAACAGAAGACTATAGCTGGGGGGTGTTTACACTGACTGATAAATATATGGTAATGCTATTTATTAGTTATTAGTTATTTATTAGTTAGTTATTCTTACAGATATATTTACAGAAGTCTCACATCAAAGGATTTGACTCAAATGAACTTCAGTTGGTTTGAATAATGACTAAATGACTGTAGAGATTCCAAGTCAACGGACGGATTGGTTAAATAACCTTGGTAGGCCTTCACCAGAATTACTGGGTTGAAAAACTCCCTATAAGGTTTATTGTCTTTCTTGAGGGGTACTGTCTTTACATCTTCCTAGTAGAAAGTGTTCTAGGTCTCTATTTACAAGGCACGGACGGTTACGTGCACTTTATTATTCTGTCTGTATTAAAGCCCTTTACTGATTGTCAGTAATTGGGCCTGGCTGCCAAGTGGGTGGGCCTGCCTCCCCAGTGGGTGGGCCTGGCTGCCCAGTGGGTGGGCCTGGCTGCCCAGTGGGTGGGCCTGGCTGCCAAGTGGGTGGGCCTGGCTGCCAAGTGGGTGGGCCTGCCTCCCCAGTGGGTGGGCCTGCCTCACCAGTGGGTGGGCCTGTCTCCCCAGTGGGTGGGCCTGGCTCCCCAGTGGGTGGGCCTATGTCCTCCATGACCCACCCATGTATTTCAGTTGACTGATTTATAGTCTTCTGTATGGCTGAACCCAAGCTATTGTCTTCTGTAGGGCTGAACCCAAGCTATAGGCTTCTGTTGGGCTGAACGCAAGCTATAGGCTTCTGTTGGGCTGAACCCAAGCTATAGGCTTCTGTTGGGATGAACCCAAGCTATAGGCTTCTGTTGGGTTGAACCCAAGCTATAGGCTACAGAAGACTATAGCTTGGGTTCAGCCCAACAGAAGACTATAGCTTGGGTTCAGTCCAACAGAAGCCTATAGCTTGGATTCAGCCCTACAGAAGACTATAGCTTGGGTTCAGCCCTACAGAAGCCTATACCTTGGGTTCAGCCCTACAGAAGCCTATAGCTTGGGTTCAGCCCTACAGAAGACTATAGCTTGGATTCAGCCCAACAGAAGACTATAGCTTGGGTTCAGCCCAACGGAAGACTATAGCTTGGGTTCAGCCCAACAGAAGACTATAGCTTGGGTTCAGCCCAACAGAAGACTATAGCTTGGATTCAGCCCAACAGAAGACTATAGCTTGGATTCAGCCCAACAGAAGACTATAGCTTGGATTCTGCCCAACAGAAGACTATAGCTTGGGTTCAGCCCTACAGAAGACTATAGCTTGGATTCAGCCCAACAGAAGCCTATAGCTTGGGTTCAGCCCAACAGAAGACTACAGCTTGGATTCAGCCCTACAGAAGCCTATAGCTTGGGTTCAGACCAACAGAAGCCTATAGCTTGGGTTCAGCCCAACAGAAGACTATAGCTTGAGTTCAGCCCAACAGAAGCCTATAGCTTGGATTCAGCCCTACAGAAGACTATAGCTTGGGTTCAGCCCTACAGAAGCCTATACCTTGGGTTCAGCCCTACAGAAGCCTATAGCTTGGGTTCAGCCCTACAGAAGACTATAGCTTGGATTCAGCCCAACAGAAGACTATAGCTTGGGTTCAGCCCAACGGAAGACTATAGCTTGGGTTCAGCCCAACAGAAGACTATAGCTTGGGTTCAGCCCAACAGAAGACTATATCTTGGATTCAGCCCAACAGAAGACTATAGCTTGGATTCAGCCCAACAGAAGACTATAGATTGGATTCAGCCCAACAGAAGCCTATAGATTGGATTCAGCCCTACAGAAGCCTATAGCTTGGGTTCATCCCTACAGAAGCCTATAGCTTGGGTTCAGCCCAACAGAAGACTACAGCTTGGATTCAGCCCTACAGAAGCCTATAGCTTGGGTTCAGACCAACAGAAGCCTATAGCTTGGGTTCAGCCCAACAGAAGACTATAGCTTGAGTTCAGCCCAACAGAAGCCTATAGCTTGGATTCAGCCCAACAGAAGACTATAGCTTGGATTCAGCCCAACAGAAGACTATAGCTTGGATTCAGCCCTACAGAAGCCTATAGCTTGGATTCAGCCCTACAGAAGACTATAGCTTGGGTTCAGCCCAATGGAAGACTATAGCTTGTGTTCAGCCCAACAGAAGCCTATAGCTTGGGTTCAGCCCAACAGAAGCCTATAGCTTGGGTTCAGCCCAACAGAAGCCTATAGCTTGGGTTCATCCCTACAGAAGCCTATAGCTTGGGTTCAGCCCAACAGAAGCCTATAGCTTGGGTTCAGCCCAACAGAAGCCTATAGCTTGGGTTCAGCCCAACAGAAGACTATAGCTTGAGTTCATCCCTACAGAAGCCTATAGCTTGGGTTCAGCCCAACAGAAGACTATAGCTTGGATTCAGCCCAACAGAAGCCTATAGCTTGGGTTCAGCCCAACAGAAGCCTATAGCTTGGGTTCAGCTCAACAGAAGCCTATAGCTTGGGTTCAGCCCAACAGAAGCCTATAGCTTGGGTTCATCCCTACAGAAGCCTATAGCTTGGGTTCAACCAAACAGAAGCCTATAGCTTGGGTTCATCCCAACAGAAGCCTATAGCTTGGTTTCAGCCCAACAGAAGCCTATAGCTTGCGTTCAGCCCAACAGAAGCCTATAGCTTGGGTTCAGCCCTACAGAAGACAATAGCTTGGGTTCAGCCATACAGAAGACTATAGCTTGGGTTCGGCCCAACAGAAGCCTATAGCTTGGGTTCAGCCCAACAGAAGACTATAGCTTGGGTTCAGCCCAACAGAAGACTATAGCTTGGATTCAGCCCAACAGAAGACTATAGCTTGGATTCAGCCCTACAGAAGCCTATAGCTTGGGTTCAGCCCTACAGAAGACTATAGCTTGGGTACAGCCCTACAGAAGACTATAGCTTGGGTTCAGCCCAACAGAAGCCCATAGCTTGGATTCAGCCCTACAGAAGACTATAGCTTGGGTTCAGCCCAACAGATGCCTATAGCTTGGGTTCAGCCCAACAGAAGCCTATAGCTTGGGTTCAGCCCAACAGAAGACTATAGCTTGGGTTCAGCCCAACAGAAGCCTATAGCTTGGGTTCAGCCCAACAGAAGACTATAGCTTGGGTTCAGCCCAACAGAAGCCTATAGCTTGGGTTCAGCCCTACAGAAGACTATAGCTTGGGTTCACTCCAACAGAAGCCTATAGCTTGGGTTCAGCCCAACAGAAGCCTATAGCTTGGGTTCAGCCCTACAGAAGCCTATAGCTTGGGTTCAGCCCTACAGAAGACTATAGCTTGGGTTCAGCCCAACAGAAGATTATAGCTTTGGTTCAGCCCAACAGAAGGCTATAGCTTGGGTTCAGCCCTACAGAAGACTATAGCTTGGATTCAGCCCAACAGAAGCCTATAGCTTGGGTTCATCCCTAGAAGCCTATAGCTTGGGTTCAGCCCAACAGAAGCCTATAGCTTGGATTCAGCCCAACAGAAGACTATAGCTTGGGTTCAGCCCTACAGAAGACTATAGCTTGGGTTCAGCCCAACAGAAGCCTATAGCTTGGATTCAGCCCAACAGAAGACTATAGCTTGGGTTCAGCCCTACAGAAGACTATAGCTTGGGTTCACTCCAACAGAAGCCTATAGCTTGGGTTCAGCCCAACAGAAGCCTATAGCTTGGGTTCAGCCCAACAGAAGCCTATAGCTTGGGTTCAGCCCTACAGAAGCCTATAGCTTGGGTTCAGCCCTACAGAAGATTATAGCTTGGGTTCAGCCCAACAGAAGCCTATAGCTTGGATTCAGCCCAACAGAAGCCTATAGCTTGGGTTCAGCCCAACGGAAGACTATAGCTGGGGTTAAGCCCAACAGAAGGCTATAGCTTGGGTTCGGCCCTACAGAAACCTATAGCTTGGGTCTCCGATTTTCATCCAACAAATTGAGGGCACACAATTAAAATTGTGAATAACGACACAGCTATGTATAGCCTACTTCACTATGGAAAAGGAGTCACAATACATGTCATGTTGATAGGACTTTCAGTTTGCTTCCATATAACTGGTTTCACATTCATCTCTCGGGATCATAATAAAAACTCATGTAAAACAATGAATGTGTATTTACAAACCCCTTCTCCAAACAGATGACTCATTTACCTAGCTCTTATCAATAGATCTCATCAATTTATAAATTACAGTGCATGGAGAATGCTATTTCTATCAGGAAAACTCATGTTAAACAATGAATGTGTATTTACAATCCCCTTCTCCAAACAGATGACTCATTTACCTAGCTCTTATCAATAGATCTCATCAATTTATAAATTACAGTGCATGGAGAATGCTATTTCTATCAGGAAAACTCATGTTAAATAATGAATGTGTATTTACAATCCCCTTCTCCAAACAGATGACTCATTTACCTAGCTCTTATCAATAGATCTCATCAATTTATAAATTACAGTGCATGGAGAATGCTATTTCTATCAGGAAAACTCATGTAAAACAATGAATGTGTATTTACAAACCCCTTCTCCAAACAGATGACTCATTTAACTAGCTCTTATCAACTTATCAACGTAATGGTGGTGGAATTTTTAGGGTCAAGGTCAGAATATGACACATCTGTAGACACACCTCCGGCCACACCTTAATTTATTAGCTCTTCCCCCAAAATGAATAGCATGTTATTCTGATGCTTGAGTTTAAGATCACAATATGACTAGAGAGAGAAGTGCTTAAAAGGGAATTACATTCCATATACACTTAACTCAGGTCGTAGTTTCCCCCTCAGAAAATAGTCCTTGATATGCCTCAGAGAATAATCCTTGATATGCCTCAGAGAATAATCCTTGATATGCCTCACCAGAGAATAATCCTTGATATGCCTCACCAGAGAATAATCCTTGATATGCCTCACCAGAGAATAATCCTTGATATGCCTCACCAGAGAATAATCCTTGATATGCCTCACCAGAGAATAATCCTTGATATGCCTCACCAGAGAATAATCCTTGATATGCCTCACCAGAGAATAATCCTTGATATGCCTCACCAGAGAATAATCCTTGATATGCCTCACCAGAGAATAATCCTTGATATGCCTCACCAGAGAATAATCCTTGATATGCCTCAGAGAATAATCCTTGATATGCCTCAGAGAATAATCCTTGATATGCCTCAGAAAATAATCCTTGATATGCCTCAGAGAATAATCCTTGATATGTCTCATCAGAGAATAATCCTTGATATGCCTCAGAGAATAATCATTGATATGCCTCACCAGAGAATAATCCTTGATATGCCTCACCAGAGAATAATCCTTGATATGCCTCACCAGAAAATAATCCTTGATATGCCTCACCAGAGAATAATCCTTGATATGCCTCACCAGAGAATAATCCTTGAT
Source organism: Oncorhynchus masou masou (assembly GCF_036934945.1). NCBI lineage: Eukaryota > Metazoa > Chordata > Actinopteri > Salmoniformes > Salmonidae > Oncorhynchus > Oncorhynchus masou. The sequence continues at coordinate 10,507 of NW_027003455.1, forward strand.
ATGCCTCACCAGAGAATAATCCTTGTTATGCCTCACCAATGAATAATCCTTGATATGCCTCACCAGAGAATAATCCTTGATATGCCTCACCAGAAAATAATCCTTGATATGCCTCACCAGAGAATAATCCTTGATATGCCTCACCAGAGAATAATCCTTGATATGCCTCACCAGAGAATAATCCTTGATATGCCTCACCAGAGAATAATCCTTGATATGCCTCACCAGAGAATAATTCTTGATATGCCTCACCAGAGAATAATCCTTGATATGCCTCAGAGAATAATCCTTGATATGCCTCTGAGAATAATCCTTGATATGCCTCACCAGAGAATAATCCTTGATATGCCTCAGAGAATAATCCTTGATATGCCTCACCAGAGAATAATCCTTGATATGCCTCAGAGAATAATCCTTGATATGCCTCAGAGAATAATCCTTGATATGCCTCAGAGAATAATCCTTGATATGCCTCAGAGAATAATCCTTGATATGCCTCAGAGAATAATCCTTGATATGCCTCAGAGAATAATCCTTGATATGCCTCAGAGAATAATCCTTGATATGCCTCAGAAAATAATCCTTGATATGCCTCAGAGAATAATCCTTGATATGCCTCAGAAAATAATCCTTGATATGCCTTAGAGAATAATCCTTGATATGACTCAGAGAATAATCCTTGATATGCCTCAGAGAATAATCCTTGATATGCCTCAGAGAATAATCCTTGATATGCCTCAGAGAATAATCCTTGATATGCCTCAGAGAATAATCCTTGATATGCCTCAGAGAATAATCCTTGATATGCCTCAGAGAATAATCCTTGATATGCCTCAGAGAATAATCCTTGATATGCCTCAGAGAATAATCCTTGATATGACTCAGAGAATAATCCTTGATATGCCTCAGAGAATAATCCTTGATATGCCTCAGAGAATAATCCTTGATATGCCTCAGAGAATAATCCTTGATATGCCTCAGAGAATAATCCTTGATATGCCTCAGAGAATAATCCTTGATATGCCTCAGAGAATAATCCTTGATATGCCTCAGAGAATAATCCTTGATATGCCTCAGAAAATAATCCTTGATATGCCTCAGAGAATAATCCTTGATATGCCTCAGAGAATAATCCTTGATATGCCTCAGAGAATAATCCTTGATATGCCTCAGAGAATAATCCTTGATATGCCTCAGAGAATAATCCTTGATATGCCTCAGAGAATAATCCTTGATATGCCTCAGAGAATAATCCTTGATATGCCTCAGAGAATAATCCTTGATATGCCTCAGAGAATAGTCCTTGATATGCCTCACCAGAGAATAATCCTTGATATGCCTCACCAGAAAATAATCCTTGATATGCCTCACCAGAGAATAATCCTTGATATGCCTCACCAGAGAATAATCCTTGATATGCCTCACCAGAGAATAATCCTTGATATGCCTCACCAGAGAATAATCCTTGATATGCCTCACCAGAGAATAATCCTTGATATGCCTCAGAGAATAATCCTTGATATGCCTCACCAGAGAATAATCCTTGATATGCCTCAGAAAATAATCCTTGATATGCCTCAGAGAATAATCCTTGATATGCCTCAGAGAATAATCATTGATATGCCTCAGAGAATAGTCCTTGATATGCCTCACCAGAGAATAATCCTTGATATGCCTCACCAGAAAATAATCCTTGATATGCCTCACCAGAGAATAATCCTTGATATGCCTCACCAGAGAATAATCCTTGATATGCCTCACCAGAGAATAATCCTTGATATGCCTCACCAGAGAATAATCCTTGATATGCCTCACCAGAGAATAATCCTTGATATGCCTCACCAGAGAATAATCCTTGATATGCCTCACCAGAGAATAATCCTTGATATGCCTCAGAGAATAATCCTTGATATGCCTCAGAGAATAATCCTTGATATGCCTCACAGAATAATCCTTGATATGCCTCACCAGAGAATAATCCTTGATATGCCTCAGAGAATAATCCTTGATATGCCTCACCAGAGAATAATCCTTGATATGCCTCACCAGAGAATAATCCTTGATATGCCTCACCAGAGAATAATCCTTGATATGCCTCAGAAAATAATCCTTGATATGTCTCATCAGAGATGCAATATTTTATGGGGAAGATTGTTGACCATGCATTTATTTACACAGTAGTGTCCTACTCCTATCATCCATTGTAGTCATAACAATATTAGAAAGGACTGTCTGGGAAGTTTAGGGCTGAACCCAAGCTATAGGTTTCTGTAGGACTGAACTCACGCTATATGTTTCTGTAGGACTGAACCCAAGCTATAGTCTACTGTAGGGCTGAAACCAAGCTTTAGTCTTCTGTAGAGCTGAACCCAAGCTATAGTCTTCTGTAGAGCTGAACCCTAGCTATAGTCTTCTGTAGAGCTGAACCCTAGCTATAGTCTTCTGTAGAGCTGAACCCTAGCTATAGTCTTCTGTAGGGCTGAACCCTGGCTATAGTCTTCTGTAGAGCTGAACCCTAGCTATAGTCTTCTGTAGGGCTGAACCCTAGCTAAATCTTCTGTAGGGCTGAACCCTAGCTATAGTCTTCTGTAGGGCCAAACCTACTGAGTTGAGGTATGTAGTTCAGAATGTTTTAATTATGTACCTGGGATTTTCTCAGTTTGATTTTACAATTTGTGTCAAGTTAAAAATTGGCCACAATCTGGGAGCCATGTCAGTAATACACACAGACTGTCACGTTGTCGCACCCTGACCATAGTTTGCTTTGTATGTTTCTATGTTTTGTTTGGTCAGGGTGTGATCTGAGTGGGCATTCTATGTTGTGTGTCTAATTTGTCTGTTTCTGTGTTTGGCCTGATATGGTTCTCAATCAGAGGCAGGTGTGAGTCATTGGCTCTGATTGGGAACCATATTTAGGTAGCCTGTTTGGTGTTGGGGTTTGTGGGTGATTGTTCCTGTCTTTGTGTTTGTTACACCAGATAGGGCTGTTTTCAGTTTTTCACGTTTCTTGTTTTTTGTATATTGTTCTATTTTCATCTTTATTAAAGATGTATCTAAATAACCACGCTGCGTTTTGGTCCGCCTCTCCTTCAAAAGAAGAAAGCCTTTACAGAATCACCCACCACAACAGGACCAAGCGGAGTGGTGACAGGCAGAGGCAGCAGGAGCAGCGAGGTATGGACTATACAACTTGGGAGGAAATAGACAGGTGGGCGGTCGACCCAGGGAGAGTGCCGGAGCCCGCCTGGGATTCGCTGGAGCAGTGCAAAGAGGGTTATAGGAGAATGGAGTTGGAGAGACGAACACAGCGGCGTGGATGGAAGCCCGAGAGTCAGCCCCAAAAATGTCTTGGGGGAGGAACACAGGGAGTATGGCGAAGCCAGGTAAAAGACCTGCGCCAACTTCCTGTGCTTACCGGGGCTAGAGAGACCGGGCAGGCACCCGTGTTATGCTGTGGAGCGCACGTGTCTCCAGTGCGGGTGCATAGCCCAGTGCGGTACATACCAGCTCCTCGTATCGGCCGGGCTAGAGTGGGCATAGAGCCAAGTGTCATGAAGCCGGCTCTACGCATCTGGTCTCCAGTGCGTCTCCTTGGGCCGGCTTACATGGCACCAGACTTGCGCATGGTGTCCCCGGTTCGCCTGCATAGCCCAGTGCGGGCTATTCCACCTCACCGCACTGGCAGGGCGACCGGGAGCATTCAACCAGGTAAGGTTGGGCAGGCTCGGTGCTCAAGAGCTCCAGTGCGCCTGCACGGTCCGGTCTATCCAGTACCACCACCACGCACCAGCCCTCCGGTGGCAGCTTCCCGCACCAGGCTTCCTGTGCGTGTCCTCGGATCAGTACCACCAGTTCCAGCACCACGCATCAGGCTAACAGTGCGCCTCACCTGTCGGGCGCTGCCGGAGTCTCCCGCCTGTCGGGCGCTGCCGGAGTCTCCCGCCTGTCGGGCGCTGCCGGAGTCTCCCGCCTGTCGGGCGCTGCCGGAGTCTCCCGCCTCTCGGGCGCTGCCGGAGTCTCCCGCCTCTCGGGCGCTGCCGGAGTCTCCCGCCTCTCGTGGCGCTACCGGAGTCTCCCGCCTGTCGGGCGCTGCCGGAGTCTGAGGAACCAGAGCCTCTCTGTCCCGAGCTGCCCCTCTGTCCCGAGCTGCCCCTCTGTCCCGAGCTGCCCCTCTGTCCCGAGCTGCCCCTCTGTCCCGAGCTGCCTCTCAGTCCAGTGGGGTCATTTAGAAGGGTCGCCGTGGTTAGGAGGCCACGGCTGAAGTGGATAATGTGGCGGACTAAGACTATGGTGAAGTGGGGGCCACGTCCAGCACCGGAGCCGCCACCGCGGACAGATGCCCACCCAGACCCTCCCCAATAGGTTCAGGTTTTGCGGCCGGAGTCCGCACCTTGGGTGGGGGTACTGTCACACCCTGACCATAGTTTACTTTGTATGTTTCTATGTTTTGTTTGGTCAGGGTGTGATCTGAGTGGGCATTCTATGTTGTGTGTCTAGTTTGTCTGTTTCTGTGTTTGGCCTGATATGGTTCTCAATCAGAGGCAGGTGTTAGTCATTGTCTCTGATTGGGAACCATATTTAGGTAGCCTGTTTGGTGTTGGGGTTTGTGGGTGATTGTTCCTGTCTTTGTGTTTGTTACACCAGATAGGGCTGTTTTTGTTTTTTCACGTTTCTTGTTTTTGTATATTGTTCTATTTTCATCTTTATTAAAGATGTATCTAAATAACCACGCTGCGTTTTGGTCCGCCTCTCCTTCAACAGAAGAAAGCCGTTACACACGTCCTGACCATAGAGAGGCTTTATTTTCTATGGTGTGGAGTAGGTCAGGGCGTGACTGGGGGGTTAGTCTAGTTTATATTTTCTATGTGGGGTTCTAGGTTATTTTTTCTATTTTGGGGTTTTGGTATGATTCCGAAATAGAGGCAACTGACTATCGTTGTCTCTAATTGGGGATCATACTTCAGTATATTTTTTCCACCTGTGGGTTATGGGATATTGTTTGTGTTAGTGTGTTTGAGCACTACGTTGTCACGAGTCTTTGTAAGTTTTGTTGTTATGTTTCCAGTTTCACTTTGTAATTAAAGATGTGGAACTATACCCACGCTGCGCCTTGGTCAGGTACGTCCTGTGCCTGCTCCTCGCACTCTCCTTGAAGTGCGTGTCCCCAGTCCGGTGCGTCCTGTGCCTGCTCCTCGCACTCCCCCTGAAGTGCATTTCACCAGTCCGGGGCCACCTGTGCCGGCCCCACGCATAAGGCCTCCAGTGCACCTCCCCAGTCCGGAGCCTCCGGCGATGGTCCACGGTCCGGAGCCTCCGGCGATGGTCCACGGTCCAGAGCCTCCGGCGATGGTCCACGGTCCGGAGCTTCCGGCGATGGTCCACGGTCCGGAGCCCCCTGCGCCGATGCACATTCCGAGCACGGCGTCCAGTCCTGCTCCAAGGCAGGAGTCTTGCTCTGCACCGATGCCCAGTCTAGACACGTCCTGACCATAGAGAGCCCTTTATTTTCTATGGTGGAGTAGGTTAGGGCGTGACTGGGGGGTTAGTATAGTTTATATTTTCTATGTGGGGTTCTAGGTTGTTTTTTCTATGTTGGGGTTTTGGTATGATCCCCAAATAGAGGCAGCTGACTATTGTTGTCTCTAATTGGGGCTCATACTTAAGTAGCATTTTTTTCCACCTGTAGGTTATGGGATATTGTTTGTGTTAGTGTGTTTAAGCACTACGTTGTCACGGGTCTTTGTACGTTTTGTTGTTATGTTTCCAGTTTCACTTTGTAATTAAAGATGTGGAACTATACTCACGCTGCTCCTTAGTCTGCTCATTTAGAAGAACGTGACACAGACATTTATAACTGTAGTGTTAGTTTCCTTCAGTTTGTGACCTACATGTTGTATCAATCCATTCCATCTAACTTTCTTTGCTGTCACTTCCATGTAGTTGTTCCAGAAGGTTGCTAGCATTAGTGGCTCATATTAGGCTAACTCTCTGCAATACTTATTTGCCTATTTGAATCGTTATGGAACTCAGATCATAAATAGCAGTTTAAACCTGTTCCATGATTTGTGAGGATTATTCAAGTACATATATGGGACTATTGTTCAACCACTATTGTCAACTTGCATCCACCTTCCAATCAATTATTAATGAATTGAATATGATAACTTTCAAGATTGTCAGATTATTTTAGGATGATTTAAAAAACTCTTTATAGAGGTAGGGTTTCAGATGTTTTCAGAAGATGGACAGGGACTCTGCTGTCCTAGCTTCAGGAGGAAGATGGACAGGGACTCTGCTGTCCTAGCTTCAGGGGGGAAGATGGACAGGGACTCTGCTGTCCTAGCTTCAGGAGGAAGCTGGTTCCACCATTGGGTTGCCAGGAAAGAGAAGAAGGGTGGGATTGCATATATCTTGGGCTCAAGCTAGACATACAAATGCTGCTGTTGTCTGGGCCTCCTTCATAGCGCTAAGAAACAAATGCACAGGATTGATCAGGAAGTCCAAATCAGATGACTATTTAAATGCAGTCACAGAGAACCTAAACAACCCTACCAAGTTCTGGAAGCTAATCAAATCAGTGTCAGGATCTAATGTATCCTCTGGCCGTCCTGGCTATTTAATGATGGATTCTAATGAAGTGAAGGATAAAGCAGATATTGTAGGGGTTTTAACAAGCATTTCATATCTGCTGGTTCTGTTGTTGATAATGGTGGGGCCCAGGCCTCTAATGTCAGCTCTGTTACAGTAAACTATGATATAGGCCCTCATGTGAACCATTTTAACTTTGAGCCTGTTTCTTATGCTGAGGTCTATAAAGCACTAAAGGCAATAGACACTAAAATGTCTGCAGGTCTAGACAACCTGGACCCCTACCTCTTAAAGATACCAGCTGGTATTATTACTGAACCTGTGGCTGACATTTTCAACTTGAGTCTCTTGACCAATTCCATACCCAGCATTTGGAATTCAGCGGATGTCCTCCCACTGCTAAAGGGTGGAGATTCCTCAGATGCTAATAACTATCATCCTATCTTCAAACTCCCTATCCTGGCCAAAGTCTATGGATCCCTAGTGAACTCCCTATCATGGCCAAAGTCTATGAATCCCTAGGGAACTCCCTATCCTGGCCAAAGTCTATGAATCCCTAGTGAACTCCCTATCATGGCCAAAGTATATGAATCCCTAGGGAACTCCCTATCCTGGCCAAAGTCTATGAATCCCTAGTGAACTCCCTACCCTGGTCAAAGTCTATGAATCCCTAGTGAACTCCCTACCCTGGTCAAAGTCTATGAATCCCTAGGGAACTCCCTATCCTGGCCAAAGAATCTGAATCCCTAGTGAACTCACAGTTAAAAAACATCTTCATTGAAAAGAACCTACCGAGTGGGGTTCAGTCTGGCTTTAGATCAGGGTACAGCACCACAACTGCAGCTATGGCAGTGGCAAACAACATCATTAATGCATTGATAAAAAGCAACACTGTGCTGCTCTGTTTGTGGATTGATCAAATTCCTTTGATTCAGTTGACCATGAATTGTTGTTAGCTAGACTCAGAAACATTGGTCTCAGTGAAGGGGCAGTAAATTGGTTTAGGAACTACCTTTCTGACAGAACAGAATGTGTTATATACTGACAATCACAAGTCTAGCTTTCTGGGGATTAATAGAGGTGTGCCCCAGGGTTCTATTTTAGCTCCTGTGTTGTTCTCAATTTTTATTCATGATTTGAGAAATGGGATGCAACCAGCAGATGATAGTCATCTATTCATGTACTCCTTCTCTGGTTCAGGCTGTTGAAGAGCTCCAGACTGCTTTTCAGTCACTGTAGGCCTCCCTCCCAGTTTGGTCTCAAACTGGTCTTGAATGTACCAAAAACTAAATTAATTACCTTTACCAGAGCCTGAACTCTGCCAGAGAAGGTTAGCATGGTCACATCTGATGGCTTATCCATTGAAAAAGCGTCATCCTACAAATATCCAGGGATTTGTTGTCCTTTAAATTTCATATGGATAATCTTGTGACAAAGCTTAAATTGAAACTGGGTTATTGTTTTTGTAATAAGGCTTGCTTCCCACTTATGTCTAGAAAGAAGCTTGTTCAGGCCACTTTTCTCTCTGTAATTGATTATGGTGACTTGTTGTATATGCATGCAACCTCCTCCATCTTACAGAGACTGGACTGTGTATATCATGCATCCTTGCACTTTATTACAGGTGCCAAGTCACTCACCCACCATTGCACATTGTATCAAATGGTAGGTTGGACCTCACTCTATATGCACAGAAATATACATGTGTATGTGTTCATCAACAAAGCCCTTTTGGGTAAACTCCCTCTTTACCTCTGTGGTCTGGTCTCCTTCCCCACCAGCAGGTAAACTCCCTCTTTACCTCTGTGGTCTGGTCTCCTTCCACACCAGCAGGTAAACTCCTTCTTTACCTCAGTAGTCTGGTCTCCTTCACCACCAGCAGGTAAACTCCCTCTTTACCTCTGTAGTCTGGTCTCCTTCACCACCAGCAGGTAAACTCCCTCTGTAGTCTGGACTCCTTCACCACCAGTAGGTAAACTCCCTCTTTACCTCTGTAGTCTGGTCTCCTTCACCACCAGCAGGTAAACTCCCTCTTTACCTCTGTAGTCTGGTCTCCTTCACCACCAGCAGGTAAACTCCCTCTGTAGTCTGGTCTCCTTCACCACCAGCAGGTAAACTCCCTCTTTACCTCGGTAGTCTGGTCTCCTTCACCACCAGAAGGTAAACTCCCTCTGTAGTCTGGTCTCCTTCACCACCAGCAGGTAAACTCCCTCTTTACCTCTGTGGTCTGGTCTCCTTCCCCACCAGCAGGTAAACTCCCTCTGTAGTCTGGTCTCCACCACCAGCAGGTAAACTCCCTCTTTACCTCTGTAGTCTGGTCTCCACCACCAGCAGGTAAACTCCCTCTTTACCTCTGTAGTCTGGTCTCCACCACCAGCAGGTAAACTCCCTCTTTACCTCTGCAGTCTGGTCTCCTTCACCACCAGCAGGTAAACTCCCTCTTTACCTCTGTGGTCTGGTCTCCTTCACCACCAGCAGGTAAACTCCCTCTGTAGTCTGGTCTCCACCACCAGCAGGTAAACTCCCTCTTTACCTCTGTAGTCTGGTCCTCTTCACCACCAGAAGGTAAACTCCCTCTGTAGTCTGGTCTCCTTCACCACCAGAAGGTAAACTCCCTCTTTACCTCTGTAGTCTGGTCTCCTTCACCACCAGTAGGTAAACTCCTTCTTTACCTTTGTAGTCTGGTCTCCTTCACCACCAGAAGGTAAACTCCCTCTGTAGTCTGGTCTCCACCACCAGCAGCAGGTAAACTCCTCTTTACCTCTGTAGTCTGGTCTCCACCACCAGCAGGTAAACTCCCTCTTTACCTCTGTAGTCTGGTCTCCACCACCAGCAGGTAAACTCCTCTTTACCTCTGCAGTCTGGTCTCCTTCACCACCAGCAGGTAAACTCCCTCTTTACCTCTGTAGTCTGGTCTCCACCACCAGCAGGTAAACTCCCTCTTTACCTCTGTAGTCTGGTCTCCACCACCAGCAGGTAAACTCCCTCTTTACCTCTGCAGTCTGCTCTCCTTCACCACCAGCAGGTAAACTCCCTCTTTACCTCTGTAGTCTGGTCTCCTTCACCACCAGCAGGTAAACTCCCTCTTTACCTCTGCAGTCTGCTCTCCTTCACCACCAGCAGGTAAACTCCCTCTTTACCTCTGTAGTCTGGTCTCCTTCACCACCAGCAGGTAAACTCCTCTTTACCTCTGCAGTCTGGTCTCCTTCACCAGCAGCAGTTACCATACCTGGTCTCCTAGGTGGTTGCTACGTAAAGTCCCCAGGACTTTCACAGTATTAGGCAAGACTGCCTTCTCTTCTTGTGCACCAGACTCATGAAATAGTCTGCAATCCATGCTTCATCTAGATATGTTAGTGCCACTGAATGGATTTAAAATATTGATGGGAGACTCTGTTACAGAGGAGTGTAAATGATTTTTTTAAAGGCTGGATCATGTTGTTGTATGTTTTAATGATGTAATGTCGTTCTGCCTCTGAACAGGCAGTTAACCCACTGTTCCTAGGCCGTCATTGAAAATAAGAATTTGTTCTTAACTGCCTTGCCTAGTTAAATAAAGGTAAAATAAATAAAAAATATTTTAAAAATTGTTGCTGCCTTCTGGCCAGGTCTCCCTTGAAAAAAGATACTATGGGTCTCAATGGGCTTTTCCTGTTTAAATAAAGGTTCAATTAAAATCATTTTTTAAAAGTTTGCGTATTTTTAAATCTGCCAATTGTTGCTGAAAATGGGACGAATGTGTGTATTTACATGGCAGTGCATGGAGAATGGTGTCATTTCTGTCGGGAAAATTAAAGTAAGATGTTGTTCCACTTGGAACCTTAAGTCAAGGTCAGAATACGACATATCTGTAGACACACCTCTGCCACACCGTCATTTCTTTGATCTCCACCCAAAAGGAATAGCTGGTGAATAGCATACTATTCTCATAGCATACTATTCTCGATTCCGATTTAGGAATTTACGCCTTTCCAACCGCTGAAAACTTGCTAGCCGACAGATTTTCTTGCGGAATTTTAATTCGATATTGTTTTCAGTAAATGTATCTTAAACCACCCCCTTTAAATACAGTGTACTTTGTAATTTTGAATTTTGTCGACAGACACGAGAGAATGGGTTCAGAATGTTAAGGATCAGTTAATATATGCATATTCATCTGTCTCAGCAATTGGTAGATTTAAAAAAAATACTCTGATCTTGTAGATTATTTAGGTTTGGGAAAGTGTTTATGAATCATTTAGATAAAGGTTAAATAAAAATTCTAACATTTAAAAAATAGGTTTGAAGAACCTTTAAGCCTGAAAGAAAGAAAGCAGTGGTTGGGTTCGTTCAGTTCTTCAACCCATGGTAATGTTGGAAGATTAGTATACATAGAATTATGACAGGGAGAATACTGTACAATAGTAGGTTATACCCTCGTCTATTACCTGCACTAACCATGGAACTGTGTGATGACACGGCCAGGTATTGCCCCATGTGTTGGGTTCAAATTGTTGCGGCTTGGTCTTTATTTTATTTATTGAACCTTTATTTGAAAAAAGGTCTGCACTTTTTTTTTTTTATTATCAACTGTTACTAATGGTCCTCAGAAACAACCGCATGGCCATGACGGCGTTTACAGTGGAAGCAAATTAAGGTAAATGAAACTATGTAATTAAATGGAATGATAATGTAGGCTATACCAACTGAAGGGAACTAACAGCGTAATTAAATGGAATGATAATGTAGGCTATACCAACTGAAGTGAACTAACAGTGTAATTAAATGGAATGAGTGTAGGCTACACCGACTGAAGGAAACGAACAGTTAATTTGCAGTTAAATAGGCCTATGTGTGGTCATTAGGCCTACTGACGGTCGATAATGATAGTGGTTCATATTTAACATGACAGAGAATGTCGGGGTAGCAAGTTAAAAGGCCTTACAATGTAAATGCTGCATAATGGCACAGCATTTCATAACTTTACTATGGGAAGGTTGATATGTTGATTTATGCGGGCTTAACTCGGGTCAGAATCCCCCTAATGAGAATATGAAAGGGAGGATACTATTTTATTGTATCAGAAACTAATGTGGTGAGTTGTTATTTGAGACCTGCAAGCTGTTCACTCGTATGCGATATGCTCAACAGTGTGTTAAACGGACTCCATGGTTGGAAAGTGAAGTGCCCTCGGGCCTTATCACCTTACACGATCATTTAGATATGCGATGTCATTATTGACCGATAAAGGTTATTTGTTGTCTAGTTAAAAACGTGTGATTAGATCATTATGTTTGAAATATTTGAAACATGACTATCATTTCCATTATCGGTGGTGAGCACTAGATTTTATAATATTGGATTTGCCTGTAGGCCTCAGTTATGAGTGTTCAAGGACCAGTTTTCTATGGAGTTAACCTACTTGTGTTAAATTACCCTTAAAGTCATATTATTAAGCACTCATATTTCGCTTTGGTCGTTACATTTCGTTTCCGTTCAAATAAACCCAGGGCTGTCTATGTCACGCTGAATTGTCCGTAATGTTTGGCCTACCCACCAAGAAATTGTAGCACTGCTAAAATGTTATTAAGTGAACGACTGTTCACATCACAGCGTTGGAACGGAAAAGGCAGATGGATAGGCCTATAAGTGTTCCAGAATGGTAATGTTTTGTAGGGAAAATTACCTCCCAGCTGCCAACATCAACATTCTTATGTGAGTGCAGGAAATATCCATTTTGGTCAAATTTCCTTTCAATATAACATACAAATAAAATAACAATTAAGTGTAAGTGAAAAAATATTTAATTACATCCAAAAATATCTTTGTAATAAAAAAACGAATAAAACATGTAAATATGCAAAACAAACAAAAGCAGAACAGAATACCTGTGTGTAAAGTGTGGCCTTCGAATGGAGGCAATGAAACAGTACCTACTGGTCGATGGATGTTTCTCTGTCCCCTCTCATGCCTCCTCGCTCTACCGCTCCACAGCAGTAAAATCAGTTTGTCGTGACGGGGAGGGACGCACATAGTAGGTATTGAGAACACATTGATGATGAAAGAACATGTAATATAGCATACAAAAAGTAACATCGTCCCAGGATGAGCGAGATTAGTAGTAAAAAAAAACATGTTCCGCCTCTCATACGGAAGGCGAACATGAGTCGCTCTCTAAGTTCCAACATATCCACGTCAAGGTCAAGGCACTTGGATCCAACGGTCGACCATGCATGCAACATTACGCATCCCAGAGGCTGTATGTCGGGAGAACATCGTCAGATAGTTCGTTGTCAGTTAGTCGGAGGCTCGGAGCACCAACGTTATTATTCCTCTTGGTTAGTGTTTGAAAGTGGCGAGGTGGAACAGTCCGATTTACGGTTGAAGTCTCGAGACCTCTCATGCTCCGAAAGCTGCTCGCTCGACGGGATGGAATTCTTCTTAGGACGGCCTTTTGGTTTGGTTGGAGATTCCAATCCTCCTCCTTGTAGGACCTGTACAGTGGAAACGATTCAAGTTTCAGTTAAAACAATTCAACCGTCCGCAATAAAACGGTTTAGTCCTACCATAAAACCAAGATAATTGACAAGTCATTCTCCTCCTTGTCATATTGTTCATAATAAGAAATAAGAACTTACTATTTTCTTCCATTTCATTCTCCTGTTCTGGTACCAGGTCTTGACTTGTAGTTGACTCAGATCCAGACACTCAGCAAGATCTATTCTACATGAACAAAGACAGAAGCGATTAGAGAGATTTCCTTTACATTCTCTAATAGCACACTATGACGCTGCCTTGAACTAAAAGCAGTCGATAGTCAATGGTATTAAAGGAGGATATTTTCTTTGGTTTCATCAGTCATAACAGCAGATAAGGCATTTGCATGTTTTTATTTCTGCCTGTCGCCTTTTCCGCACATCACCAATAACTGGGGTTGGGGATAAACGAAGTTGATTGAATTAATTTGAATACCTGTCAGGTGTTGAAAGGTACTTTTGTTTCTCAAATCTCTTCTCTAGGCCCATGAGCTGTAGCTCAGTGAAGACTGTCCTACTCCGTCGGCCCTTTTTGGTCTTGCTGCTGCGGTCGCCGAGGTGCTCCAGTTTGCTTCGGAAGTGGATGTCCAGCGGGAGGTGGTGGGAGGCTGAGCCGTGGTGCAGGACTGGAGCCCCAGATAGGAGAGCAGAGCCTAACGGTGATCCAAGTGAACAAGAGAGTGGCGACATGGGGAACTTCAGGATACCCGACTGGTCGGCCTTCAAATCTGAAAGTCAAAGTCCAACAATATCACATTTAAATTGAATTATTCTAGGTCTACACAAAGATAATTAATTTAACAATGCCTATAGGCTGCACACTTGACTATTAGCTTGGCAATTACAAACTGATGATGACAGTTCTCTTGGTAAAAAATAGAGGTTAACATGAATACAGAGAAATGTCACTAAAACATTTTATTTTATAATATTATTATTAGTAGTATTATTGTATTGTTATATCTGTATTATTTTAATAATAGTTAAGTCATAGTAGTATTGTAGCCTATTTAAGATATCATTACATTATACTACGATAGGCCTCGGCCCAATACAAATAAGAATAATTTAATTGTAAAATGGTATTGTATTTATTTTATAATTATGGTAATACTTATAGCAATAGTTATATTATTATAAACATTATAGATGTATATTCGTATAAACGCCGAAAATATCTTTTCAATTAATGTCATATGTAACCAAATGCATCTACTTTCTCGTCGAAATATTGACACGTAAAGTGACTTCACACTACTACTCTCTTAGTGTTTTTTCACCCACCAACACAATTTCCCTGAGCCAAATTCATATGAACCATATGACTGCTGAAATGCATAAATAGTGGTATTCGATAAACAAGGACTAGTTTTACAAATCGCATGACCAATCAATGTAAACACGTGTAATAGGTTCTGGCCTTTCTCGGGAGTTTTCCGAGCCACCGTGCTTCTACACCTGCATTGTTTGCTGTTTGTAGTTTTCGGCTGGGTTTCTGTACAGCACTTTGTGACATTAGCTGATGTAAGAAGGGCATTATAAATACATTTGATTGATTATACTACACTGGAAAAAGAACATGAGTCCAATACTCTGAAGGCAGAGACCCGCTGCGTGAAACTTAAGGCCCGCATCGCCCTTTCTAAAGTCTGGTGACCCAGTGTGAACATTCGCTCGAGTGGAAACATTCACAAGACAAACTTGTCTACATTTTTTTGATACAGCAATATATACTTTAGAAACCTTCTTAAAGATCCAATGAAATTACAATGTTGTTTTTGAAATACGGTGACTAAATTAGGGTGCCCGAATGGCGCAGCGGTCTAAAACGATGCAGTGCAAGAGGCGTCCCTGGTTCGTATCCAGGCTGTATCACATCCGGCCGTGATAGGGAGTCCCAATTGGCCCGGGGTAGGCAGTCATTGTAAATGAGAATTTGTTCTTAACTGACTCTCCTGGTTAAATAAAAGGGCACGCACTGGTAACGCGCTTCTCTCCATTGCTTTGGGGTGCATGGTTGACCTTTGCCCTATAACCTACCATTTGTAGCCTATATATATATGTATACACATTTAAAACGTTCCTAGATCGTGCACTTTTAATAAGTATATAATACCAGAAACACAAATGTAAACAGGCTCATATTTATAGATGCATTAAAACAACTTGTTTTACGAGCGCCATTTGGGACAATTACTGCCTGAACGAATCAAAAGCATTCATCTGGAGTAGGGTTTCCCAAACTCGGTCCTGGTCTAGAGAATACTATATAACAAAGACTTATTGCAAATACAATCACATTTTTGGGTACACACCTCCATCTTAAAACAAGCTAGAATCAAAAGCAGTGCATCCTACCCAGGTGGTTGTGGTATGGCCGTGCCGATAACAGAGCTTGTACTCCGAACTTGAGTAGCTCCCCTGCCGGGGTAGACACCTTATGGTCCGGGTGGTCGGTCAGAATCTCTTCGATCATGAAGCTCCGGTAGCGATGTGAGTGGGAGCGGTGGTCGTTGTAAGCCTCCGGAAGATAGTAGTGAGCCCCCAAGTCCAAGGGATGCTGCATGGTTCAGTTCGGTCAGCGGGAGAGACCGAGTGTAATAAAAACTTTTTCTTCCTCCTTGGGTAGTCTAGCTATACCGTAGAGACATGCAATCACATTTAAACAGCCGTCCCTTCTCACTTTACAACTCTGGGATGGAATAAGTCACTCGGGTACAGGGCTGGAAGTTAACATTCTCAACTGGACACTGAAATAAGCCCGTCCTGATTCTGCCTCTGATTCTGTTTCTTTGCTAAAACCCAACTATGGAGATTGCAATATGGAACCAAACGTCCTCAAAGTGTCATCATAACGTTTAATTTCCGGCCAATATCAAGTAATGCGGTCTACCCCTGTTTACTGTAGGCTATAGCGTCGCCGAGAGTATGCATGGAGCAGTTCAAGGCTTATAAGAGAGTTCCTTTCTATGCTCCTCCCCTCCTTAGACGAGCCAGCCTCTCAGACCCGAGGAAGGAAGGAAACATCTATTAACACTACTTTGCATGCTAAAATAGGCAAATTATTTAAGCAAATTAGTAGGCATGTATTTGGTTTGGACACATTAGCCTGCCTATCTACTCTTGACCAGAGAAAGCAAGAGAGATTTATTGTGCACAATGTTGAAGGAATGTTGGTGTGAGATGGTCAATTTGAAGGTCCCAATGGCTACGTCTTTGAAATGCATTTTACAATGAATGTTAAAACATTTTGTTGTAGAAAGTAAACATTTCGATTAAATATATCAGGGAAATGTATACAAATGTAGGCCTATGCAATTTGTTAAAGACATGCAATTCATTCATACCCAAACACTGAACAATACCAGATCAGGTCATGCAACATTGTTTAGAAATGGAGATATACACTGATGGCCGGATGCATCAATCTCTTAGTTTGCTTAATTAATGATGACTCGCTCCAGCAGGTATATTTCACTGGCCACCCTCAAAAGCCTATTCCTACTTTGGCCGCCTTTCCTTCCAGTTCTCTGCTGCCAATGACTGGAAAGAATTGCAAAAATCACTGAAGCTGGAGACTCATATCTCCCTCACTAATCTTTAAACACCAGCTGCCAGAGCAGCTCACAGATCACTGCACCTGTACATAGCCCATCTGTAAATAGCTTATCCAACTACCTCATCCCTATATTGTTGTTTTTTTCTTCTCCTTTGCACCCCAGGATCTCTACTTGCACATTCATCTTCTGCACATCTTTCACTCCAGTGTTTAATTGCTAAATTGTAATTACTTCGCCACTACGGCCTATTTATAGCCTTACCTCCTAATCTTACCTCATTTGCACACACTGTATATAGATTTTTTCTATTGTGTTATTGACTGTACGTTTGTTTATTCCATGTGTAACTCTGTGTTGTTGTTGTTTGTGTCTCACTGCTTTGCTTTATCTTGGCCAGGTCGCAGTTGTAAATGAGAAATTGTTCTCAACTGGCCTACCTGGTTAAATAAAGGGTTAGGGTTATATATAATATATATATAAATACCTGGTTAAAAAAGGGTTAGGGTACAAGCTCACGCCCAATTTTTCAGTTTTTGATTTGTTAAAAAAGTTTGAAATATCCAATAAATGTCGTTCCACTTCATGATTGTGTCCCACTTGTTGTTGATTCTTCACAAAAAAATACAGTTTTATATCTTTAAGCCTGAAATGTGGCAAAAGGTCGCAAAGTTCAAAGGGACCGAATACTTTCGCAAGGCACTGTAAATACCTGGTTAAATAAAGGGTTAGGGTTAGGGTTACGGTTAGGGTTAGGGTTACGGAGCTGTGAGGGGAACGGCACCGCAGTACCTCCAGACTCTGATCAGGCCCTACACCCAAGCAAGGGCACTGCGTTCATCCACCTCTGGCCTGCTCGCCTCCCTACCATTGAGGAAGTACAGTTCCCGCTCAGCCCAGTCAAAACTGTTCGCTGCTCTGGCCCCCCAATGGTGGAACAAACTCCCTCACGACGCCAGGACAGCGGAGTCAATCACCACCTTCCGGAGACACCTGAAACCCCACCTCTTCAAGGAATACCTAGGATAGGATAAGTAATCCTTCTCACCACCCCCCTTAATGATTTAGATGCACTATTGTAAAGTGGCTGTTCCACTGGATGTCAGAAGGTGAATTCACCAATTTGTAAGTCGCTCTGGATAAGAGCGTCTGCTAAATGACTTAAATGTAAATGTAAATGTAAATGTTATATATATACATATCTGGTTAAATAAAGGGTTAGGGTTATATACATATAAATACCTGGTTAAATAGCATTAGTGAGGTCGGGCAATGATGTTGGGCGATTAGGCCTGGCTCGCAGACGGCATTCAAATTCATCCCAAAGGTGTTCGATGGGGTTGAGGTGTGGGCTCTGTGCAGGCCAGTCAAGTTCCTCCATACCGATCTCGACAAACCATTGCTGTATGGACCTCGCTTTTGTCATGCTGGAACTGTTGCCACAAAGTTGGAAGCTAGAATGTCATTGTATTCTGAAGCAATAAGAATTCCCTTCACGGAGCTAACAGACCTGGCACGAACCATGAAAAACCGCCCCAGACCATTATTCCTCCTCCACCAAACTTTGCAGTTGGCACTATGCATTGGGGCAGGTAGAGTTCTTTTGCCATCCGCCAAACCCAGATTCGTCCGTCGGACTGCCAGATAGTGAAGCGTCCAATAGCGGCGAGCTTTACACCACTCCAGCCGACGCTTTGCATTGTGCATGGTGATCTTAGGCTTGTGTGTGACTTCTCGACCATGGAAACCCCTTTCATGAAGCTCCCACCGAACAGTTCTTGTGCTGAAATTTCTTCCAGAGGCAGTTTGGAACTCGGTAGTGAGTGTTGCAACCGAGGACAGATGGTTTTTACGTGCTACACGCTTTAGCGCTCGGTGGTTCCGTTCTGTGAGCTGAGCTTGTGTGGCCTACCACTTTGTGGCTGAGACGTTTTTGCTCCTAGTCCTTTTCACTTTACAATAACAGCACTCACAGTTGGCCAGAGAAGCTCTAGCCAGGCAGAAATTTGACAAACTAACATGTTGGGTTCACAAGTGGTGCAGCGGTCTAAGGCACTGCATATCAGTGCTAGAGGCTGTATCACAACCGGCCGTGATTGGGAGTCCCATAGGGCAGCACACAATTGGCTGAGCGTCATCCGGGTTAGGGTTAGGCCTTCATTGTAAATAAGAATTTGTTCTTAACTGACTTTCCTAGTTAAATAAATACGATTGTTGGAAAGGTGGCATCCTATGATGGTGCCATGCTGACAGTCACTGAGCTATTCAGTAAGGCCATTCTAATGCCAATGTTTGTCTATGGAGATTGCATGGCTCTGTGCTCGTTAGTACACGTCAGCCAGCAACGGGTGTGGCTGAAATAGTCGAATCCACTCATTTGAAGGGGTGTCCACCTACATTCGTATATATAGTGTAGATTCAAGTTGAAACTGGACATGACAATCCATCCACCAACACCACACTGAAATCAATGAAACAAGTATTGTCCATGACTACTGGCTGGGTCTGTTGCTTTATTTTACATAATCAATCATTAATTATTTGAGTTTTTAAATTCATTTACAGGGTTAGCTTGTAAAGTGGTATAGTGTTTGCTAATGCTAGGCTTTAAGTTCATTTACAGGGTTAGCTTGTAAAGTGGTATAGTGTTTGCTAATGCTAGGCTTTAAGTTCATTTACAGGGTTAGCTTGTAAAGTGGTATAGAGTTTGCTAATGCTAGGCTTTAAGTTCATTTACAGGGTTAGCTTGTACAGTGGTATAATATTTTCTAATGCTAGGCCTCAAATACTGGATAGTACACTGAACTAAAATATAAACGCGACATGCAACAATTTCAAAGAGAGTTACAGTCCATAGAAGGAAATCAGTCAATTTAAATAAATTCATTACACCCTAATCTATGGATTTCACATGACTGGGCAGGGGTGCAGGCCTGGGAGGGCATAGGCCCACCCACTTGGTAGAGAAATTAACATTCAAATCTCTGGCAACAGCTCTGTTGGACATTCCTGCAGTCAGCGTGCCAATTGACCGCTCCCTCAAAACTGGCATTGTGTTGTGTGACACAACTGCACATTTTAGAGTGGCCTTTTATTGTCCCCAGCACAAGGTGCACCTGTGTAATGATCATGCTGTTTAGTCAGATTGTTGATATGCCACACCTGCCAGGTCAAAGGATTATCTTGGCAAAGGAGCAATACTCACGAACAGGGATGTAAACAAATTCATACACAAGATTTGAGAAATAAGCTTTTTGTGAGTTTGGAAAATGTTGGGGATCTTTTATTTCAGCTCATTAAACATGGGACAAACACTTTACATGTTGGGTATCTATTGTTGTTCAGTATAGTAGCATAATAAACTCTGAAACCACTGCAGGCTTATATTTCATCACAATGACCAAAGGCCTTCGATTATGGCTTCACACATTTGATTTAAAAAACGAATTTGCTTACCTAAAATTAAATATATTAATCCACTAGCATCTTGAGTCATTCTGGATCACTGCTGATGTTACCAAAAATATTGAATAACATTTAATGAAAAGTTTCCATCTTTACAGAATTGAACCTTTTCTGAAAAATAGTTATTGAGATGTATATTTCTGAATAGATCCAATATGTCGAACCCTTTTTAAAGTGAACCCTCTACAGCGCCTTCAGAAAGTATTCATACCCCTTGACTTAAACATTTTGTTGTGTTAGTCTGAATTTAAATTGATTTATTTCTCTCACCCATCTACACACAATACCCCATAATGATAAAGTGAAAATAGGCTTTTAGACATTTTAGCAAATGTATTGAAAATGAAATACAGAAATATCTAATTTACATACAATAAGTATTCTCACCCCTGAGTAAATACATGTTAGAATCACCTTTGGCAGTGTGCATGAATGCTTGAACATATGAAGAGTGGTACTCAGTGATGTGTTGTGTTGGATTTGACCCAAACATACACTTTATATTCAGGACCCAAAGTTAATTTCTTAGCCACATTTTTTGCAGTTTTAATGTAGTCAAATCAAATCAAATCAAATTTATTTATATAGCCCTTCGTACATCAGCTGATATCTCAAAGTGCTGTACAGAAACCCAGCCTAAAACCCCAAACAGCAAGCAATGCAGGTGTAGAAGCACGGTGGTTAGAAAAAACTCCCTAGAAAGGCCAAAACCTAGGAAGAAACCTAGAGAGGAACCAGGCTATGTGGGGTGGCCAGTCCTCTTCTGGCTGTGCCGGGTAGAGATTATAACAGAACATGGCCAAGATGTTCAAATGTTCATAAATGACCAGCATGGTCGAATAATAATAAGGCAGAACAGTTGAAACTGGAGCAGCAGCACAGCCAGGTGGACTGGGGACAGCAAGGAGTCATCATGTCAGGTAGTCCTGGGGCATGGTTCTAGGGCTCAGGTCCTCCAAGAGAGAGAAAGAGAGAGAGAAGGAGAGAATTAGAGTACGCACACTTAGATTCACATAGGACACCAAATTGGACAGGAGAAGTACTCCAGATATAACAAAGTGACCCGAGCTCCCCGACACATAAACTACTGCAGCATAAATACTGGAGGCTGAGACAGTATCGCCTTGTTTGCCTTGTTGCAAACAGGATGCATGTTTTGGAATATTTGTATTCTGTACAGGCTTCCTTCTTTTCACTCTGTCAATTAGGTTACTATTGTGGAGTAACTACAATGTTGTTGTTCCATCCTCAGTTTTCTCCTATCACATCCATTCAACTCTGTAACTGTTTTAAAGTCACCATTGGCCTCATGGTGAAATCCCTGAGTGGTTTCCTTCCTCTCCTGCAACTGAGTTAGGAAGGACGCCTGTATCTTTGTAGTGACTGGATGTATTGATACACCCTCCAAAGTGTAATTAATAACGTCACCATGCTCAAAGGGATATTTAATGTGCTATTTTTATTTGTATCCATCTACCAATAGGTGCCCTTCTTTGCGAAGCAATGGAAAACCTGCCAGGGCTTTATGGTTGAATCTGTTTAAAATTCACTGCTCGACTGCGAGACCTTACTGATACTTTTATGTGTGGGGTACAGAGATGAAGTAGTCATTCAAAAATCATGTTAAACATGTTAAACACTATTTTTCCACACAGAGTGTGTGACTTGTTAAGCATATTTTTTAAGCAGGTTTTTCCTCCTGAACTTATTAAGGCTTGCCATAACAAAAGGGTTGAATACTTATTGACTCAAGACATTTCAGCTTTTCATTTTTTATTCATTTATAAACATTTTCTAAAAACATAATTCCACTTTCACATTATAGGGATAGGCCAGTGACATAACATTTCAATTGAATCTATGTTAAATGTCATCTGTAACCAGTAGCGTGCCGTGGTTCTGGGGCCTGGGCCTTCAGTGAAGTCCTACACAGTCCCACCCAAATTAATCCACCTCTTATTACCATCATTATGATGCCATGGCTCTAGACACTATACATTTAGACAGAAACGCAATATAACCAGGCGTTGCGTCACCTTGAAATTGACATTTTAATTCAGAGAATTGCAGGGGAAGAGTACAATACCTTTTCATTGTGCAGCTTCGTTGCCCTGCGTGCTTGTTTGTTGAGCTGTAGATCCACTCGGGTGTCCCCAAAAGTTTTCAAAAGCACCATTGTTTGTAAGTGCCCAGCCGTACTTTGGTGTCTCGTTGCTGCCTTGGTTAGACAACTCAGGTTTGCAAAGCCAGTGTGGCTCCAAACACCAAATCGATCACTTGCAAATAATAGGCAATCCCAGCAGTTCAGTTTGCAGTGCTTCTCGGAGCCTGTGAGTCATTGATAGCGCCCATAATTGAAAGTGGAGAACGAACCCCTTTCCCGCCTGTGACAGGCTTTGTAGCGTCGGCGTCTACCTCTCCTGACAATGTCTAACTTTTCTTGAAAAGTTTGTCTTGAGAATGGCGTTATAATTATATCCTCGACCAAATCAATATCTTCTCCTTCCGCCATTGTGGGTTGAAAAAACAGCTTAGTAGTACGTGTTGATCAATTTCAGTTTCCTAGTTCTGAGACCTGCCCATATAGGACCTGCCTCTCAATATTGGTAATCCAATCAAAGACGTGCAGGCACTACGCCTGCTAGCTGGCTCCTGTGTAACACAGGAGCCAGCCAGCAGGCGTACAATAGCCAACTCTAAAGCTGATTGGTTGACACTAAATTTTAATTTCCATTCACTTTAAGCTAAAAGCGCCCGCACTGTTGATTCTGAAGGCCTGAGGGCAGATTTTAGACCCCTGGCAACACATGATTGGGGGCGGCAGGGTAGCCTAGTGGTTAGAGCGTTGGACTAGTAACCGGAAGGTTGTGAGTTCAAACCCCGAGCCGACAAGGTACAAATCTGTCGTTCTGCCCCTGAACAGGCAGTTAACCCACTGTTCCCAGGCCGTCATTGAAAAATAAGAATGTGTTCTTAACTGACTTGCCTGGTTAAATAAAGGTAAAAATTAACTTGTAAGTCGCTCTGGATAAGAGCGTCTGCTAAATGACTTAAATGTAAAAATGTAATGATTGCAGAATATGATTGGATAAAATATCTAACATGAAGACCAGACCAAATCTCAACCTGGGGCTGGAAGCAGTGCAACCAAGAGGAACGCTATGAAATGAAGAGTGTAACTCTTACTCTGGGGAATAATTTAATACATATTTGTGGGAAAATATATTTAAAAAATATATATATTCTGATGATGTTTAGGCCAGCAGAGAAGGCCTTGCTGGCCCTGACGGCCCACCACTGTCTGTAACACAACAAGTCAAGGGGTGTGAACACTTTCTGAAGACACTGTATGCAACTCAAACCAGCACAGAGAGAAACAAACAGTTTGAGTCTGATCTAAACCAATAAACTCTAACAAAATAAAACTGTGAAATAGGTCTGTTTTACATTTTCCTTCACTCTAATTTATATCTACATGTTTTTCCAGATAGGACTAGTATTCATTTTTGTCATGTGAAATAAATAATCCAATATTTTTCTAACAAATCTAAAATAACTGAAAACAAATTTGGGCAGTATGGAAATAACACATTATAAACCCAAAAGCATTTCAAATACTTCTAGTAAGTTGAACACAAAGTCAATAAAAATGCATTATTGCTTCATATGTTTATGTGGTACTGACTCAAAACTAAATGAGAATGTACCTACATTGTACCTAATGTTGCCTCTACCGTCTCTTATGACCAAAAAGAACTTCTAGACATCAGGACTGCAGTTCCTCACAACGGACCAGCAGAATCCTTTTTCCTTTTCACGACTCTGACGAGCCGAAGGATATACGACTCCCTAGGGAACAGGCCCCGACCCCAGTGATCTGCGTGAAGTGGAGGTGGAGAAAGAGAGGCCGTAGAGCAGGCTGCCTTCTGAGAAGTCGGAGGCGATCGAATAAACCCCACTTCTCTCAATTCTGCTAGCAAACATGCAATCTTTGGAAAATAAAATGGACGAGTTACTGAGAAGTTTAAACTACCAACGGGACATTAAAAACTGTAATATCTTATGCTTCACAGAGTCGTGGCTGAACGATGACAATATCAACATACAGCTGGCTGGTTATACGATGTACCGGCAGGATAGAACAGCAGCGTCTGGAAAAACAAGAGGTGGCGGTCTTTATATTTTTGTAAACAACAGTTGGTGCACGACATCTAAGGAAGTCTCAAGCTAGAGTTTCTCATTATAAACTGTAGACCACACTACCTACCTAGAGAGTTTTCATCTGTATTCTTTGTAGCTGTTTACATACCACCTCAGTCAGAGGCTGACACTTAGATAGCATTGAATGAGCTGTTTTCCACCATAAGCAAACAAGAAAATGCTCACCCAGTGGCGGCACCCGAGTAGCCGGGGAATTTAATGCAGGGAAACTTAAATCTGTTTTACGAAATTTCTATCAGCATGTTAAATGTGCAACCAGAGGGAAAAGATCTCTGGGCAACCTATACTCCACACACAGAGATGAATACAAAGCTCTCCTTTGCCCACCATTTGACAAATCTGACCATAATTCCATTCTCCTGATTTCTGTTTACAAACCAAATTTAAAGCAGGAACACCAGTGACTAGATCAATAACAAAGTGGTCAGATGAAGCAGATGCTAAGCTACGTGACTGTTTTGCTAGCACAGACTGGATTATGTTCCGGGATTCCTCCGATGGGATTGAGGATTACACCACATCTGTCATTGGCTTCATCAATAAGTATTGATGATATAGTCCCCACAGTGACCGTACGTACATACCACAACCAGAAGTCATGGATTACAGGCAGCATCCACACTGAGCTAAAGTCTAGAGCTGCCGCTTTCAAGCAGCGAGACTCTAATCCGGAAGCTTATAAGAATTACGTTATGCCCTCCGACGAACCATCATACAGGCAAAGCGTCAATTCAGGACTAAGATCGCGTCATACTACACCAGATCTGACGCTCGTCGGATGTGGCAGGGCCTGCAAACCATTACAGACTACAAAGGGAAGCACAGTTGAGAGCTGACCAGTGACACGAGTCTACCGGGCGAGCTAAACTACTTATATGTTCGCTTCGAAGACAAGCATTTCGCTACACCTGCAATTACATCTGCTAAATATTTGTATGTAACCAATACAATTTGATTTGAAGATGATTATAACTAAATTAAGATAAACAACAGACGGTGGTTCCAAATGGGAACAACTGAGTCATAGTGGGCATGGAGGTGGGCAGAGCCAAGAGCGAGCTAGCGAGATCCTATTGGCGCGTTCCAGCATGTATTTGCATTATTTTGTTAGGGAGCGCCTAGCATGTGAAGTGCGCATGTGCAATAACTCAAATCGCCTTTTGTCGGCCAAAATCCATCTTGTTCTTCTCGCACTGCTGGCCATGGAGCTTCCTCTCTATTTGGCAGTGAATTGAAACGCCAAGCAGATGCTTAAACTGTATACATCCGGTCAAATATCTGTCTCATTATTCTATCTGTGTAATTTAGCATGCCATCATGCAGGGCAATCTAGTGATTTGAAGTCAGTACTCTATATGGAAACAGCCAGTTCAATGTATTGATGTTGCTAGAGATTAATATGACAGGTGAACAGAAACAAACTAAATTCATTGTTGTAATGCGCTCTAGTCTGTTGGTAGCTCTGCCAGTCTATGAAACCAGTAGAATTGATAGAATAACTTTCATATGTTCTAATTTTTCCCGTTGGTCGAACAGAGTGAAAATTATGTTATCCATGCTGCAAACCGTTATCCTCCTTCCAGAATTACTGTGTTTTTCACAACTTGCTGGAAGAGGTGTTGGAGGGCCAGTCGGAGGCACCCTTTTCTCTGGTCTAAAAGAAAATATCCCAATGGCCCAGGGCAGTAATTGGGGACATTTCCCTGTGTAGGTTTCTGTCTTTGGGATGGGACATTAAACGGGTGTCCTGACTCTCTGTGGTCACTAAAGATCCCATGCCACTTATCATAAGAGTAGGGGTGTTAACCCTGGTATCCTGGCTAAATTCCCAATCTGGCCCTCATATTGTCACCTATTTCACAGATCGTTGCTGTAAATGAGTGTTCTCAGTCAACTTACCTGGTTAAGTAAGTACATGTTGTTATTGTGCTATGTAAGCATGTTGCTTCATTTAGAAGAGGGAGTGTAATGGGCTGGAAGTTCAGAAGGGGAGCCTGTGGACGTGAATACATGCCCATGCTCATTAATAACTAAAAGTCTAGCAAGTTATATTACAGTTCCACAGCTAAAATGGAATAAATATGTTATAGCTAGCTATCAATCATGAGCTAAAATAGGTTCTCAATTTGAAGGATTTCTTGCGTTTGCTTTGACACACGTTTCATTCACAATTTGCAATAACCTGGCTACATTTAATGTTCAAATGTAATGTAACATGTAATCAAATACACAATATTGAAATGTTAAAATGTCAATTGATAACTACATCCTTTTATGATATCTAATTCCAGGAAGAGGGCGAGCAAATTCTCCATTTGTTTTCTAACACGTTTCTTTGAGCGTTCTCCATAGCAAACAACGTCATTGAGTAACATGGCCATGTTTGACCCTGAGCAAGGTCCTTAGCACCGTTAGGACTCAATAAATCCTTCCCTCTTTCTTCACAGGATGGCGATTTCAGAAATGTATTGAATGCCTGTGCCGAGCCATCAGAGACCTGAAAGACGGTTCATTGTTCCAAGATGAATTTTAGCCCGAGGTCGATATCCCTTGTATTTGGGATATGTTGAAACACCTCCCTCTTAAGGTAACTAAATATGTATTCATCTACATGAAAATGACCATATAGATGAACATGTATAAAGTCTCAGAACATTGTTTTTTATGTTGCCATGAAATTTAGAGGGAAGTGGGAGGAAGCCGCGTCACCGAGGGACCGTGTCCATTGATGAGCTCCGTCCGATAGGGTCATTGATGCTCGAGTTCAGTGGTCGGGGCCAATTGACAATTTAGCCTACCTTTTCTAAAGATCTGCGTGCCGGTAATGATTTTGATATGTGCATTACAGCTAATTGTGTCTATTGACTGTCTAATTTCCCACAAACTGAATAATTCTATAGCCCGCTAAACAGAGGCGCTGTCCATTACCATGAATGACTTGATCCTGGAACACAGATTCTATTGGTGAATGATAGGGACATTTAACCACAGGGTGGCCAAGCTTATCTTTAATCAGCTCTGAGAATCCTTTGTTTCCACACCATAGTGGGGGAATGTCAGTTGTAATAGCGAATATATTTTTAATATTGACACCTCTCTCCTCAAAATGATCTGTGAAGGCTTTTGCATCTAGTAGTACCATGCATTTGTTTTAAACAAGGCAGCTCCTCACGTACCTGCTCTGAGTCAGTGGGTTTTTAACAAGGCAGCTCCTCACGTACCTGCTCTGAGTCAGTGGGTTTTAAACAAGGCAGCTCCTCATGTACCTGCTCTGAGAACCAGTGGGTTTTTAACAAGGCAGCTCCTCATGTACCTGCTCTGAGTCAATGTGTTTTAAACAAGGCAGCTCCTCATGTACCTGCTCTGAGTCAGTGTGTTTTAAACAAGGCAGCTCATCACTTACCTGCTCTGAGTCACAGTATCTTACAACAACTGCCAGACGTGGAATGTCATTCACATCCCTTCTCATCAAGAGACACACTAAAAACACAGGTGCATCTTTTAACACTCCAGTTTGCTGCTCCTTTACATTTTCCACCATCTCTGTAACGCACCTTTCAACAGTTCTGTCAGACACAGGCATGTATTTTACCTTTGAGATGGTTGTGTCTTTGTTAATCAATCCATCAAAAATAGACTGAGGAAAGCCTCCTTGATATATTCCCCATCAATAAATGGTTTTCCATGTTTAGCGATGCACTGCACAACTTTGCAGCTTCCCTCTGTAGCTTGATTTTAGTCTGCATGTAGATTTGTTAACACACTGCTCTGCTTTTCATATCTGGACAAGGCCCTCTTGATTCCTTCAGCCTTGTCTGCCTCATTTTTGGGATGTCTCGTTTCAAAATGACACAGTACACTTATTGTCGGATAAATAACAATTTTACAGAGAGCGTAAACAAACCAGTCCTTCAGTAAAACTAATCCACATTCCTTTGTCCAAGAGGCAATAAATTAGCAGATATGTTCATTATTTTTCTTTGCACCCCTGCGCTAGTTAGTTAGGCCAGTGTTTCTATCCCGCTAACATTACTCATTCAGGAATCGGGATGCAGCACCCCTGGAAAAGTTGTAGTTAGGCCAGGGGTTAAGTGCCTTGCTCAGGGGCACAACAACAAGAGATTGCATCAAGGATACTGTTGCCCATAACCCTCTTGTTGCTGGCCAAGTCATTCAGCTCGGACACGTTAAAGACGGGCCATCTGTTTACTGGCTCACACCCCACCTGATTTTATTTTATCTCCTGTCAGACTGGGGATCTGAACCAGAAGCAAGTGTGAGGGTGACGTGACATTTCCTCTCCCATTCATTAAAGAACAGTGAGGTATGAGGATCCTGTTGGTGGTTGATCAGGACATTGGCTGATTGAACAGGACTATAGGCGACTTGGTGTGAAAGAGAGGAGACCGATATAAAAAAAAACGTTTCTACAAACCAAACAAAAGCAAATGGCCAAAGCGGAGAGGGGTCCCTAACTGAATTTGTCCAGTAAGAAACTAATTTTCGTTGCAAAACGTTTTGCTGCGGTGCAAAACGTTTATGCTGTGTTTGGCATCATTTCTGTCTCTCAATTTGAAGGCGTAGAGGGGCATGTCAAATGCAGAAAATAATGTTGAGTGCGGGTGGAGAGTCACAAGTTCAGATAAAACAACTCTTGGCAGCGCAGAGGATCATGTTGAGTAGCTGAGAGAGTTAAGTGCTCAGACAAAAATGTTGCATGCCCAGAAAGTAGAATTGAGTGCAAGAAATGAAGTGTCAGGTACGCATCTCCCTGCTCACAGTATACTTGCCTCTACACTCGTAATGCACCTGTGCTTGCGCAATATAATCTCTGTGTGCTCCCAAATCTACAGTGACCATGTTTACATGCACACCAATATTCCAGTCATGAGAAGCCTGGATAAGATGCTTGGGATATGCTGATTGTAGGTTATGTCAACACCTTATCCTGTTCACAGTTTTTCACCAGCTCTGTTTGGCATATCATGGGTGTTGTGATGTCTCAATCTGATTGGGCAAACCAATCACTGAAAAAGAAGACTATACCTGCGCAGTTCCATCCGCCATAATAATTCCATCATTATTTAGAATTTTACACTGTACTGGACCGTATATCCTACTGGCTTAGGCTGCTTTCACCCATAATTTAGATACATTTCTGCTTAGAATTTCCGACATTTGGTAAGCCATATATCTTGGGACATTTGGTAGGCCATTTGTTTGTCAACTATAGTTAGATACATTGAAGAGAAGCTGTGTCTTAACTTGTGGCCAAGAAGACTAAATCAATTAGTTTTCACCAGATTGTCTTACATTGATCTAATGAATGTGTTTAGTAATCTAGTTAACACCGGTGAAGTTGACTTGTTTCCTTTAGGGAACGGGGAGAAAAAGCATGAACTCCAACAGTGGAAAGATAGTTGGACATTTTGCACAGGAACAATCAGTTTGACTGGTTTTAAGGAAATTGAAAGTTGAGAACTAAGAAACAAGTTTCTGATAAGACAGTTTGTCTTGGGTGCATATTTTATGTGGTCTGCTTGAATAAGTGTCAAAGATCTCGCATTCACCTTTTCTCAAGAGATGCTGAAAGAAATCAGATTTCTCCACACCTGTTCCCGAGACAAATTTAACATTTGTTGTATAATTTTGCAGGGGTTAATATTATATTAGTCTACTTGTGAGAGGGTATAGGCCTACAGTCAGTCTCCACATTTGGGTTAGTATTCCATGTGTTTCACCTAACCTCATGACCAAACACACGCTGCTGGAATGAGCAGCAGAGAACTGGAAGGAAAGGCGGCCAAATGAGGTGTTGGCTTTGGGGATGATCAGTGTGATATTCCTGCTAGAACGTGTTATCGTGACCAGTGAACTGAGATAAGGCGGAGCTTTACCTAGCATAGACTTATAGATGACCTGGAGCCAGTGTGTCTGGCCACGAATATGTTGTGAAGGCCAGCCAACTAGAGCATACAGGTCGCAGTGGTGGGTGGTATAAGGTGATTTGGTAACAAAACGGATGGCACTGTGATAAATTGCATCCAGTTTGCTGAGTAGCGTGTTCAAATAAAATTTCAAATACAATTTATTTATATAGCTGTTTGTACATCAGCTGATATCTCAAAGTGCTGTACAGAAACCCCCAAACAGCAAGCAATGCAGGTGTAGAAGCACGGTGGCTAGGAAAAACTCCCTAGAAAGGCCAAAACCTAGGAAGAAACCTAGAGAGGAACCAGGCTATAAGGGGTGGCGAAAAGAGAACATGGCCAAGATGTTCAAATGTTCATAAATTACCAGCAGGATCAAATAATAATAATCACAGGCAGAACAGTTAAGACTGTAGCAGCAGCACAGCCAGGTGGACTGAGGACAGCAAGGAGTCATCATGCCAGGTAGTCCTGATGCATGGTCCTAGGGCTCAGGTCCTCTGAGAGAGCGAGAGAAAGAATTAGAGAGGGCATAAATAGAGGGCTTAAATTCACACAGGACACCGGATAAGACAGAAGAAGTACTCCAGATATAACAAACTGACCCTAGCCCCACGACACATAAACTGTTGGAAGCTATTTTGTAGATGACATCGCCAAAGTCGAGGATCGGTAGGATAGTCAGTTTTACTAGGGTAAGTTTGGCGGCATGAGTGAAGGAGGCTTTGTTGCGAAATAGAAAGCCGATTCTAGATTTTGATTTTGGATTGGAGATGTTTTAATATGAGTCTGGAAGGAGAGTTTACAGTCTAGCCAGACACCTAGGTATTTATAGTTGTCCACATATTCTAGGTCGGAACCATCCAGGGTAGTGTTGATAGTCGGGCGGGCGGGCGGGTGCGGGCAGCGAACGGTTGAAAAGCATGCATTTGGTTTTACTAGCGTTGAAGAGCAGTTGGAGGCCACGGAAGGAGTGTTGTATGGCATTGAAACTTGTTTGGAGGTTAGATAGCACAAAGATTGGGAGGAGGAGGGTCCATTTTTGTTCATAAACATTTTAAAAAATTTAAGAGAGGACCTCACACTTACATCTGATAACATAGATGTTGAATCTCTTTTCATATAAATTCCCTCCTGTTCATTTCTTGGTGGTAATTGGATGCATCTGTCGGTCACACATTTCTGACATTGGTATTTTCATTGATATCCTTGCATCAACCTTGGATTTGATTAATAATGAAGATAACAATGTGTTTTCTGTTGTGTGATTACAACATAAATATATTTAAATGTGAGAACCACAGACTGGCATGACTTTCTGAATAGTTCATACACCATATATCCCTATCCCCTCATCTATACGCCCACAGACTGGCATGACTTTCTGAATAGTTCATACACCAGATATCCCTATCCCCTCATCTATACGCCCACAGACTGGCATGACTTTCTGAATAGTTCATACACCATATATCCCTATCCCCTCATCTATACCCCCACAGACTGGCATGACTTTCTGAATAGTTCATACACCATATATCCCTATCCCCTCATCTATACGCCCACAGACTGGCATGACTTTCTGAATAGTTCATACACCATATATCCCTATCCCCTCATCTATACGCCCACAGACTGACATGACTTTCTGAATAGTTCATACACCATATATCCCTATCCCCTCATCTATACGCCCACAGACTGACATGACTTTCTGAATAGTTCATACACCATATATCCCTATCCCCTCATCTATACCCCCACAGACTGGCATGACTTTCTGAATAGTTCATACACCATATATCCCTATCCCCTCATCTATACGCCCACAGACTGGCATGACTTTCTGAATAGTTCATACACCATATATCCCTATCCCCTCATCTATACGCCCACAGACTGGCATGACTTTCTGAATAGTTCATACACCATATATCCCTATCCCCTCATCTATACGCCCACAGACTGACCTGTTCATCTAGCTCCCTTATTGATCATACTCTCCTATTCATTGAATAATGTGGCTGATAAAGGTATTCTTTATGCTGACATTTGTGACCACTTTCCAACTTTCCACTTCTCTTTGGCAGCTGGAAATGAACAGATGGGAATGATTAGTAGCATTAAATCTAGAATATTGAACTAAAGTAATTGGGAGCGCTTTAAGAGGTTGATTGATATTGTTTATAAATAAAATTATAATCAGCCCGATGTGGAGTCTGCTTACCAGACTTTCTCATCTTTCAACTCTGTATTTCACCACTGCTTTCCCTTAGTTAAACCATGTAAGAGAGTAACAGAAGGATTCTGGAAACCTTGGTTCACAACCGGTCTCAAAACACACCCAAAATAATACATACAACTAGTTGAATAAAAGGTTCCTCTCAAATCCCTCTCCCTGAATTCTGAAAATAACAAAAAGACCAATTTCCTAAAATTTCTAAACCTGTTTTTGCTTTGTCATCATGGGGTATAATGTATAGGTTGAATATAAATTTAAAAAAATCAATTTTAGAATCAATTTTAGGCTGTAACGTAACAATGTAGAATTTTTGCTTGTTTGTTATGATGGAATTGATCCTGTAAGTGGCAGTATTACTATCCAGTCTCTCTCTCAACAGATGCTGTGAGGTGGATCAGACCAGGTGCCACGGTTCCTCTGTCTCCTCTGCTCAGTGGGATGAGGTAGTAGGTTGGATAGTTTTAGGGTTACACCCACACTGGGAGATAACTGTACAACCTACTGTCTTTCTCAATGTGTCACCCACCAAGGATACTACAGTCAATCTCCTCTTATGGTCATTGTAAAAGATAATATTCTGAACACATTTGCTGTGGTGTTTTGAGAATGAACAGGAAGAAAACAATAAAGTACATTATGAAATAATTGTCTATCTGCTGAGGCGTTGTGAGGTAGTAGATTGTATTGTTGTGGGGTAGTGATTTTACCCTGATCAGAAGATAACTGTACAATCTATTGCCTTCCCTGACCAGCAGAACAACTACTCTCAGGCAGCCATGTTTTTCTGTTCTCTGTTATGACCATAGCTTCCACTCATATCCACACTAGAACAACCTTTCAGAAGCTCTAGTCTATCTTGGTTAGGGTTAGCGTACTTGCCTCTGTGTCAAGGGACCCTGGTTGGAACATGTATCATTGATAAATGTATACAGTTCTGTGGTGTGGTTATCATTCTGTCAAGGCCCTCTCTCAAAACCAACTACCTGCTGTACTAGCTGAGGCCATACTGTACTAGGGGCTGACTAGCTGAGACTATACTGTACTAGGTGTCAGGACCCGGTTACGAACCTGGGTCTCCGGAGTGAGAAACAGTCACTTAACCAACTGAGCCACGAATAGTCAGCAGAACCCAGAAGATGAGGCAGACACAGCAGTACTTAAGACGGTGTATTTAATAAAGTAAAAAGGAGAAGTCCTTCAATACAAAAATTGCAAATCCAAAAGGTGGTAGGAATAGCACAAAAAAAGCCTCACAGAGATACTCAAAAACAAAATTCCACAAGAGCATCCACCGGAATCGACAAGAATACACAGAACACTAGGGCTGGGTGCTAACATACAAACACAGAGCACAGAACTGAGGAAACTAAGGGTTTAAATACAATCAGGGGAAACGAGGCACAGGTGCAAATAATAATGGGGAACAAGGGAAAAAACATAAGGTCAAAAAGCACAATGGGGACATCTAGTGACCAAAACCCGGAACAACCCTGGCCAAATCCTGACACTAGGGGCTGACTAGCTGAGGCCATACCGTACTAGGGGCTGACTAGCTGAGGCTATACTGTACTAGGGGCTGACTAGCTGAGGCTATACTGTACTAGGGGCTGACTAGCTGAGGCTATACTGTACTAGGGACTGACTAGCTGAGGTTATACTGTACTAGGGGCTGACTAGCTGAGGCTATACTGTACTAGGGCTGACTAGCTGAGGCTATACTGTACTAGGGGCTGACTAGCTGAGGCTATACTGTATTAGGGGCTGACTAGCTGAGGGTATACTGTACTAGGGGCTGACTAGTTGAGGCTATACTGTACTACCTGCTCCAGAGCACTCAGGACTTCAGAATGGGGTGATGGTTCACTTTCCAACAGTACAATGATCCTAAGCACACAGCCAAGATCACGCAGGTGTGGCTTCGGGACAAGTCTCTGAATGTCCTTGAGTGGCCCAGCCAGAGCCCGGACTTGAACCCGATCGAACATCTCTGGAGAGACCTGAAAATAGCTGTGCAGTGACGCTCCCCATCCAACCTGACAGAGCTTGAGAGGAACTGCAGAGATGAATGTGAGAAACTCCCCAAATACAGGTGTGCCAAGTTTGTAGCGTCATACCCAAGAAGACTCTAGGCTGTAATCGCTGCCAAAGGTGCTTCAACAAAGTACTAAGTAAAGGGTCTCAATACTTATGTAATTGTGATATTTATTTTATTTTATATAAATTAATGTCTAAACCAGTTTTTGCTTTTTCATTATGGGTTATTGTGTGTAGATTGAGGGGGAAACAAGGTATATTTCTGTTGCTTCAGAAATGTATTTTCTGCATGTTCCATTTTGGTGTAGAGTTACGCTACTGTTCAAACGTTTGGAGTCACTTAGAAATGTCTTTGTTTTTGAAAGAAAAGGAAAAAATATAAATATATATACATACTGTAGCGACCTGTACTTACCAGTACCCAGTGTTTGCTGGGTCCGACATGCCAATCAACCTGCTATCTGCCAATCACGGGAATGACTGGAATGTTCTGATGCCGGGCATCCTGGCAGAGTGGCGTGGGGGGGGGTTGGAAGTTAAGACCAGGTTTAGCCATTGTTCTTTCTCTTACGTCTGGCCTTCACAAGAGAAGGTCACGGTTGGCTTGTGGGGTATCTTTCGTTTATTTGGCGTGGGCTACGGCCAAACAGTAGCCTGTGTGAAGTTGGGTTAATAAACCGTCAATTCGTAAACTCAACCCTCTGTCTGGACAATTGTTCCTTTATGATCTAGTCAGGTCATTACAACACATACACATGCCCACATATACATTAATGCTCAAAAGTTTTGGCTTCCGTGTTTTTGAAAGAAATGCACATTTTTTTTTCCATTAAAAGAGCATCAAATTGTTCAGAAATACAGTGTAGACATTGTTAATGTTGTAAATGTCTATTGTAGCTGGAAATGGCAGATTAAAAAATAAATAATAATAATATCTACATAGATGTATAGAGGCCCATTATCAGCACTCATGTGTTTCAATGGCACGTTGTGTTAGCTAATCCAAGTGTATACTTTTAAAAGGCTAATTGATCATTAGAAAACTGCAAAAGAGTTATGTTA
The DNA here is from genome assembly GCF_036934945.1 of Oncorhynchus masou masou. Taxonomy (NCBI): domain Eukaryota; kingdom Metazoa; phylum Chordata; class Actinopteri; order Salmoniformes; family Salmonidae; genus Oncorhynchus; species Oncorhynchus masou. Next base: position 46,121 of record NW_027003455.1, read on the forward strand.
GCACATTGGAAAACTGTTGTTCTGATTAAAGAAGCAATAAAACTGGCCTTCTTTAGACTAGTTGAGTATCTGGAGCATCAGCATTTGTGGGTTCGATTACAGGCTCAAAATGGCCAGAAACAAAAATGTTTTTCCTGAAACTCGTCAGTCTGTTCTTGTTCTGAGAAATGAAGGCTATTCCATGTGAGAAATTGCCAAGAAACTGAAGATCTGGTACAACGCTGTGTACTAGTTTGAGGTGAGGGAGAAAGTGTGGTGGAACAAGTTTTGTTAGCATTGTTAAGTATCTTGCTATAGTAGCTGGATCTAATGATCTGTTAGCTAACCAGAGAAATGTTGAGCAACATTAGCCTACTCATGTGATCAAATAATTGAGTTTATGGTGTGAAAATTGGCTGGCAAATGAAGTCAGACAGCGAACGTTACAACATCAGATGAGCTGACATTAGTAACCGAACCAATTTGCTATAGTATTAACTGGTAGCATTATACGACTCCTTGCCGTTCCTCAAGTTATAACGTGTTAGTTGCTTACTGGACCCTGCACTGTGTGAAATGTTAACTAGTTATAGTTAGCTAACGAACTAACTACTATCTGTGAACTAATGTTTTCCCTCTACACTATGTGGTTAATTTTCAGAATGAGATAATTAGGTTTTCTAGGTTAGTCTATGGCTGTCTGAAGTGGTTCTCAATCAGAGGCAGGTGTTTATCGTTGTCTCTGATTTCACTGTGTGAAATGTTAACTAATTATAGTTAGCTAACGAACTAACTACTATCTGTGAACTAATGTTTTCCCTCTACACTACGTGGTTCATTTTCAGAATGAGAGAATTAGGTTTTCTAGGTTAGTCTATGGCTGTCTGAAGTGGTTCTCAATCAGAGGCAGGTGTTTATCGTTGTCACTGATTGGGAACCATATTTAGGCAGCCATATTCTTTGAGTGTTTCGTGGGTGATTGTCCTTGTTCCTGTTCTGTGTTAGTTTACACCAGTATAGGCTGTTTTCGGTTTTCACATTACGTTTGTTGTTTTTGTATTTGATTAGTGTTTACTTTGTTTCATTAAACATGAATCACAATAGCCATGCCGCATTTTGGTCCGAATCTCCTTCACCTAAAGAAAACCGTTACAGTTATCCTCCATGATTTAACAATGGAAATAAGTCCCAGACTGTATTGTGTGTTATCCTTCATGATTTAACAATGGAAATAAGTCACAGACTGTATAGTGTGTTATCCTCCATGATTTAACAATGGAAACAAGTCACAGACTGTATTGTGTGTTATCCTTCATGATTTAACAATGGAAATAAGTCCCAGACTGTATTGTGTGTTATCCTCCATGATTTAACAATGGAAATAAGTCCCAGACTGTATTGTGTGTTATCATCCATGATTTAACAATGGAAATAAGTCCCAGACTGTATTGTGTGTTATCCTCCGTGATTTAACAATGGGAATAAGTCCCAGACTGTATTGTGTGTTATCCTCAATGATTTAACAATGGAAATAAGTCCCAGACTGTATTGTGTGTTATCCTCCGTGATTTAACAATGGAAATAAGTCCCAGACTGTATTGTGTGTTATCCTCCGTTATTTAACAATGGAAATAAGTCCCAGACTGTATTGTGTGTTATCCTCCATGATTTAACAATGGAAATATGTCCCAGACTGTATTGTGTGTTATCCTCCATGATTTAACAATGGAAATAAGTCCCAGACTGTATAGTGTGTTATCCTCCATGATTTAACAATGGAAATAAGTCCCAGACTGTATTGTGTGTTATCCTCCGTGATTTAACAATGGAAATAAGTCCCAGACTGCATTGTGTGTTATCCTCCGTGATTTAACAATGGAAATAAGTCCCAGACTGTATTGTGTGTTATCCTCAATGATTTAACAATGGAAATAAGTCCCAGACTGTATTGTGTTATCCTCCGTGATTTAACAATGGAAATAAGTCCCAGACTGTTGTGTGTTATCCTCAATGATTTAACAATGGAAATAAGTCCCAGACTGTATTGTGTGTTATCCTCCATGATTTAACAATGGAAATAAGTCCCAGACTGTATTGTGTGTTATCCTCCGTTATTTAACAATGGAAATAAGTCCCAGACTGTATTGTGTGTTATCCTCAATGATTTAACAATGGAAATAAGTCCCAGACTGTATTGTGTTATCCTCCGTGATTTAACAATGGAAATAAGTCCCAGACTGTTGTGTGTTATCCTCCGTTATTTAACAATGGAAATAAGTCCCAGACTGTATTGTGTGTTATCCTCAATGATTTAACAATGGAAATAAGTCCCAGACTGTATTGTGTGTTATCCTCCATGATTTAACAATGGAAATAAGTCCCAGACTGTATTGTGTGTTATCCTCCGTTATTTAACAATGGAAATAAGTCCCAGACTGTATTGTGTGTTATCCTCCATGATTTAACAATGGAAATAAGTCCCAGACTGTATTGTGTGTTATCCTCCGTGATTTAACAATGGAAATAAGTCCCAGACTGTATTGTGTGTTATCCTCCGTGATTTAACAATGGAAATAAGTCCCAGACTGTATTGTGTGTTATCATCCATGATTTAACAATGGAAATAAGTCCCAGATTGTATTGTGTGTTATCCTCCTTGATTTAACAATGTAAACAAGTCCCAGACTGTATTGTGTGTTATCCTCCATGATTTAACAATGGAAATAAGTCCCAGACTGTATTACGTGTTATCCTCCATGATTTAACAATGGAAATAAGTCCCAGACTGTATTGTGGTGTGGGGGCTGTGCTTTGGCATAGTGGGTGGGGTTATATCCTTCCTGTTTGGCCCTGTCCGGGGTTGTCCTCGGGTGGGGCCACAGTGTCTCCTGACCCCTCCTGTCTCAGCCTTCAGTATTTATGCTGCAGTAGTTTATGTGTCGGGGGCTGGGGTCAGTTTGTTATATCTGGAGTACTTCTCCTGTCCAATTCGGTGTCCTGTGTGAATCTAAGTGTGCGTTCTCTAATTCTCTCCTTCTCTCTCTCGGAGGACCTGAGCCCTAGGACCATGCCCCAGGACTACCTGACATGATGACTCCTTGCTGTCCCCAGTCCACCTGGCCGTGCTGCTGCTCCAGTTTCAACTGAACCGCGGCCCTAGGACCATGCCCCAGGACTACTTGACATGATGACTCCTTGCTGTCCCCAGTCCACCTGGCCGTGCTGCTGCTCCAGTTTCAACTGTTCTGCCTTATTATTATTCGACCATGCTGGTCATTTATGAACATTTGAACATCTTGGCCATGTTCTGTTATAATCTCTACCCGGCACAGCCAGAAGAGGACTGGCCACCCCACATAGCCTGGTTCCTCTCTAGGTTTCTTCCTAGGTTTTGGCTTTTCTAGGGAGTTTTTCCTAGCCACCGTGCTTCTACACCTGCATTGCTTGCTGTTTGGGGTTTTAGGCTGGGTTTCTGTACAGCACTTTGAGATATCAGCTGATGTACGAAGGGCTATATAAATAAATTTGATTTGATTTGATTTGATTGTGTGTTATCCTCCGTGATTTAACAATGGAAATAAGTCCCAGACTGTATTGTGTGTTATCCTCCATGATTTAACAATGGAAATAAGTCCCAGACTGTATTGTGTGTTATCCCCGTGATTTAACAATGGAAATAAGTCCCAGACTGTATTGTGTGTTATCCTCCGTGATTTAACAATGGAAATAAGTCCCAGACTGTATTGTGTGTTATCATCCATGATTTAACAATGGAAATAAGTCCCAGACTGTATTGTGTGTTATCCTCCATGATTTAACAATGTAAACAAGTCCCAGACTGTATTGTGTGTTATCCTCCATGATTTAACAATGGAAATAAGTCCCAGACTGTATTGTGTGTTATCCTCCATGATTTAACAATGGAAATAAGTCCCAGACTGTATTGTGTGTTATCCTCCATGATGTAACAATGGAAATAAGTCCCAGACTGTATTGTGTGTTATCCTCCATGATTTAACAATGGAAATAAGTCCCAGACTGTATTGTGTGTTATCCTCCATGATTTAACAATGGAAATAAGTCCCAGACTGTATTGTGTGTTATCCTCCATGATTTAACAATGGAAATAAGTCCCAGACTGTATTGTGTGTTATCCTCCGTGATTTAACAATGGGAATAAGTCCCAGACTGTATTGTGTGTTATCCTCAATGATTTAACAATGGAAATAAGTCCCAGACTGTATTGTGTGTTATCCTCCGTGATTTAACAATGGAAATAAGTCCCAGACTGTATTGTGTGTTATCCTCCGTTATTTAACAATGGAAATAAGTCCCAGACTGTATTGTGTGTTATCCTCCATGATTTAACAATGGAAATATGTCCCAGACTGTATTGTGTGTTATCCTCCATGATTTAACAATGGAAATAAGTCCCAGACTGTATAGTGTGTTATCCTCCATGATTTAACAATGGAAATAAGTCCCAGACTGTATTGTGTGTTATCCTCCGTGATTTAACAATGGAAATAAGTCCCAGACTGCATTGTGTGTTATCCTCCGTGATTTAACAATGGAAATAAGTCCCAGACTGTATTGTGTGTTATCCTCAATGATTTAACAATGGAAATAAGTCCCAGACTGTATTGTGTTATCCTCCGTGATTTAACAATGGAAATAAGTCCCAGACTGTTGTGTGTTATCCTCAATGATTTAACAATGGAAATAAGTCCCAGACTGTATTGTGTGTTATCCTCCATGATTTAACAATGGAAATAAGTCCCAGACTGTATTGTGTGTTATCCTCCGTTATTTAACAATGGAAATAAGTCCCAGACTGTATTGTGTGTTATCCTCAATGATTTAACAATGGAAATAAGTCCCAGACTGTATTGTGTTATCCTCCGTGATTTAACAATGGAAATAAGTCCCAGACTGTTGTGTGTTATCCTCCGTTATTTAACAATGGAAATAAGTCCCAGACTGTATTGTGTGTTATCCTCAATGATTTAACAATGGAAATAAGTCCCAGACTGTATTGTGTGTTATCCTCCATGATTTAACAATGGAAATAAGTCCCAGACTGTATTGTGTGTTATCCTCCGTTATTTAACAATGGAAATAAGTCCCAGACTGTATTGTGTGTTATCCTCCATGATTTAACAATGGAAATAAGTCCCAGACTGTATTGTGTGTTATCCTCCGTGATTTAACAATGGAAATAAGTCCCAGACTGTATTGTGTGTTATCCTCCGTGATTTAACAATGGAAATAAGTCCCAGACTGTATTGTGTGTTATCATCCATGATTTAACAATGGAAATAAGTCCCAGATTGTATTGTGTGTTATCCTCCTTGATTTAACAATGTAAACAAGTCCCAGACTGTATTGTGTGTTATCCTCCATGATTTAACAATGGAAATAAGTCCCAGACTGTATTACGTGTTATCCTCCATGATTTAACAATGGAAATAAGTCCCAGACTGTATTGTGTGTTATCCTCCGTGATTTAACAATGGAAATAAGTCCCAGACTGTATTGTGTGTTATCCTCCATGATTTAACAATGGAAATAAGTCCCAGACTGTATTGTGTGTTATCCCCCGTGATTTAACAATGGAAATAAGTCCCAGACTGTATTGTGTGTTATCCTCCGTGATTTAACAATGGAAATAAGTCCCAGACTGTATTGTGTGTTATCATCCATGATTTAACAATGGAAATAAGTCCCAGACTGTATTGTGTGTTATCCTCCATGATTTAACAATGTAAACAAGTCCCAGACTGTATTGTGTGTTATCCTCCATGATTTGATTTAACAATGGAAATAAGTCACAGACTGTATTGTGTGTTATCCTCCATGATTTAACAATGGAAATAAGTCCCAGACTGTATTGGGTGTTATCCTCCGTGATTTAACAATGGAATTAAGTCCCAGACTGTATTGTGTGTTATCCTCCATGATTTAACAATGGAAATAAGTCCCAGACTGTATTGTGTGTTATCCTCCATGATTTAACAATGGAAATAAGTCCCAGACTGTATTGTGTGTTATCCTCCGTGATTTAACAATGGAAATAAGTCCCAGACTGTATTGTGTGTTATCCTCCGTGATTTAACAATCGAAATAAGTCCCAGACTGTATAGTGTGTTATCCTCCATGATTTAACAATGGAAATAAGTCCCAGACTGTATTGTGTGTTATCCTCAATGATTTAACAATGGAAATAAGTCCCAGACTGTATTGTGTGTTATCCTCAATGATTTAACAATGGAAATAATTCCCAGACTGTATTGTGTGTTATCCTCAATGATTTAACAATGGAAATAAGTCCCAGACTGTATTGTATGTTATCCTCCATGATTTAACAATGGAAATAAGTCCCAGACTGTATTGTGTGTTATCCTCAATGATTTAACAATGGAAATAAGTCCCAGACTGTACAGTGTGTTATCCTTCATGATTTAACAATGGAAAGAAGTCCAAGACTGTATTGTGTGTTATCATCCATGATTTAACAATGGAAATAAGTCCCAGACTGTATTGTGTGTTATCATCCATGATTTAACAATGGAAATAAGTCCCAGACTGTATTGTGTGTTATCCTCCATGATTTAACAATGGAAATAATTCCTAGCCTGTATAGTGTGTTATCCTCCATGATTTAACAATGGAAATAAGTCCCAGACTGTATAGTGTGTTATCCTCCATGATTTAACAATGGAAATAAGTCAAAGACTGTATTGTGTGTTATCCTCAATGATTTAACAGTGTAAATAAGTCCCAGACTGTATTGTGTGTTATCCTCCATGATTTAACAATGGAAATAAGTCCCAGACTGTATTGTGTGTTATCCTCCATGATTTAACAATGGAAATAAGTCCCAGACTGTATTGTGTGTTATCCTCCGTGATTTAACAATCAAAATAAGTCCCAGACTGCATAGTGTGTTATCCCCCATGATTTAACAATGGAAATAAGTCCCAGACTGTATTGTGTGTTATCCTCCATGATTTAACAATGGAAATATGTCCCAGACTGTATTGTGTGTTATCCTCCATGATTTAACAATGGAAATAAGTCCCAGACTGTACAGTGTGTTATCCTTCATGATTTAACAATGGAAAGAAGTCCAAGACTGTATTGTGTGTTATCCTCCATGATTTAACAATGGAAATAAGTCCCAGACTGTATTGTGTGTTATCATCCATGATTTAACAATGGAAATAAGTCCCAGACTGTATTGTGTGTTATCATCCATGATTTAACAATGGAAATAAGTCCCAGACTGTATTGTGTGTTATCCTCCATGATTTAACAATGGAAATAAGTCCCAGACTGTATTGTGTGTTATCATCCATGATTTAACAATGGAAATAAGTCCCAGACTGTACAGTGTGTTATCCTTCATGATTTAACAATGGAAATAAGTCCCAGACTGTATTGTGTGTTATCATCCATGATTTAACAATGGAAATAAGTCCCAGACTGTATTGTGTGTTATCATCCATGATTTAACAATGGAAATAAGTCCCAGACTGTATTGTGTGTTATCCTCCATGATTTAACAATGGAAATAATTCCTAGCCTGTATAGTGTGTTATCCTCCATGATTTAACAATGGAAATAAGTCCCAGACTGTATAGTGTGTTATCCTCCATGATTTAACAATGGAAATAAGTCAAAGACTGTATTGTGTGTTATCCTCAATGATTTAACAGTGTAAATAAGTCCCAGACTGTATTGTGTGTTATCCTCCATGATTTAACAATGGAAATAAGTCCCAGACTGTATTGTGTGTTATCCTCCGTGATTTAACAATCAAAATAAGTCCCAGACTGCATAGTGTGTTATCCCCCATGATTTAACAATGGAAATAAGTCCCAGACTGTATTGTGTGTTATCCTCCATGATTTAACAATGGAAATATGTCCCAGACTGTATTGTGTGTTATCCTCCATGATTTAACCATGGAAATAAGTCACAGACTGTATTGGGTGTTATCCTCCATGATTTAACAATTGAAATAAGTCCTAGACTGTGTAGTGTGTTATCCTCCATGATTTAACAATGGAAATAAGTCCCAGACTGTATAGTGTGTTATCCTCCATGATTTAACAATGGAAATAAGTCCCAGACTGTATAGTGTGTTATCCTCCATGATTTAACAATGGAAATAAGTCCCAGACTGTATTGTGTGTTATCCTCAATGATTTAACAATGGAAATAAGTCCCAGACTGTATTGTGTGTTATCCTCCATGATTTAACAATGGAAATAAGTCCCAGACTGTATTGTGTGTTATCCTCCATGATTTTATTCCTGTGCATGTATGGCTTTTTTCAAGTTTTGTGTGCTTGTTTTTAAAATGGTTGAATTAATAAACTAAACTACGAGCCCCTAACCAACAATGCAGTTTCAAAAATGTTTGGATAAGAGATAAAAGTAACAAGTTACTAAAGAGCAGCAGTAAAATAACAATAGCGTGACTACAGTTGAAGTCGGAAGTTTACATACACTTAGGTTGGAGTCATTAAAACTTGTTTTTCAACCACTCCACAAATTTCTTGTAAAACTATAGTTTTGGCAAGTCGGTTAGGACATCTACTTTGTGCATGACAAAAGTAATTTTTCCAACAATTGTTTACAGACAGATTATTTCACTTATAATTCACTGTATCACAATTCCAGTGGGTTAGAAGTTTACATACACTAAGTAAACAGCATGGAAAATTCCAGAAAATGTCATGGCTTTAGAAGCTTCTGATAGGCTAATTGACATCATTTGAGTCAATTGGAGGTGTACCTGTATTTCAAGGCCTACCTTCAAACTCAGTGCCTCTTTGCTTGACATCATGGGGAAATCAAAGAGATCAGCCGAGACCCCAGAAAAAAATTGGAGACCTCCATAAGTCTGGTTCATCCTTGGGAGAAATTTCCAAACGGCTGAAGTATAAATACCATGGGACCACTCAGCCGTCATACCGCTCAGGAAGTAGATGCGTTCTGTCTCCTAGAGATGAACATACTTTGGTGCAAAAAGTGCAAATCAATACCAGAACAGCAGCAAAGGACCTTGTGAAGATGTTGGAGGAAACAGGTACAAAAGTATCTATATCCACAGTAAAACGAGTCCTATATCGACATAACCTGAAAGGCCGCTCATCAAGGAAGAAGCCATGCTCCAAAACCGCCATAAAAAAGATTACGGTTTGCAACTGCACATGGGGACAAAGATCTTACTTTTTGGAGAAACGTCCTCTGGTCCGGTGAAACAAAAATATAACTGTTTGGCCATAATGACCATCGTTATGTTTGGAGGAAAAAGTGGGAGGCTTGCAAGCCGAAGAACACCATCCCAACCGTGAAGCACGGGGGTGGCAGCATCATGTTGTGGGGGTGCTTTGCCGCAGGAGGGACTAGTGCACTTCACAAAATCGATGGCATCATGAGGAAGGAAAATGATGTGGATATATTGAAGCAACATCTCAAGACATCAGTCAGGAAGTTAAAGCTTGGTTGCAAATGGGTCTTCCAAATGGACAATGACCCCAAGTATACTTCCAAAGTTGTGGCAAAATGGCTTAAGGACAACAAAGTCATTGTATTGGAATGGCCATCACAAATCCCTGACCTCAATCCTATAGAAAATTTGTGGGCAGAACTGAAAAAGTGTGTGCGAGTGAGGAGGCCTAAAAGTTACAACAGCTCTGTAAGGAGGAATGGGCAAACATTCACCCAACTTATTGTGGGAAGCATGCTACCCAAAACGTTTGACCCAAGTTTTAAACAATTTTAAAGGCGATGCTACCAAATACTAATTGAGTGTATGTAAACTTCTGACCCACTGGCAATGTGATGAAAGAAATAAAAGCTGAAATAAATAATTCTCTCTACTATTATTCTGACATTTCACAATCTTAAAATAAAGTGGTGATCATAACTGACCTAAGACAGGGAAATTGTACTAGGATTAAATGTCAGGAATTGTGAAAAACAGAATTTAAATGTATTTGACTGAGGTATATGTAAACTTCTGGCTTCAACTGTACATACAGGGGGTACCGATACAGAGTCAATGTGCGGGGGCACTGGTTAGTTGAGGTAGTATGTGCATGTAGGTAGAGTTATTAAAGTGACTATACATAGATGACAACCGAGAGTAGCAGTGGTGTGGGGAGGGGGGGCAGTGCAAGTAGTCTGGGTAGCCATTTCATTAGCTGTTCAGGAGACTTAAAACTGACTTGCCTAGTTAAAGAAAGAAATTATGGCTTGGTGGTAGAAGCTGTTTAGAAGCCTCTTAGACCTAGACTTGGCGCTCCGGTACCACACGCCGTGCAGTAGCAGAGAGAACAGTCTATGACGAAGGGAGGCTGGAGTCTTTGACAATTTTTAGTGTCTTCCTCTGACACCACCCTCTTCCTCTGCGTCAATCAAGACAAAGGAGATGCACGGCAAGCGATACCGGAGCACCAAATCTAGTTCCAAAAGGCTTCTTGACCGCTTCCACCCCCAAACCATAAGACTGCTGAAAAGCTCATCAAATGCCCCCCCCACCTTTTTTAACGCTGATGCTACTTACTGTATCTATGCATAGTCACTTTAACCCCACCTACATGTACATATTACCTCGACTAACCTGTACCCCTGCACATTGACTCGTTACCGGTACACCCTGTATATAGCCTCGTTATTTTTTTGCTCTTTTATTTTTTTACTTTCAATTTAGTTCATATGTTCTTAACTCTTATTTTTCTTCACTGCATTGTTGGTTAAGGGCTTGTAAGTACGCATTTCACGGTAAGGTTGTATTGTAAAGTGTTGATCTCATATTTCATGAGCTGAAGTGAAAGACCTCAGAAATGTTTCATATGTACAAAAAGCTTATTTCTCTCAGATTTTGTGCACAAATTTGTTTACATCCCTTTTAGTGAGCATTTCTCCATTTGCCAAGATAATCCATCCACCTGACAGGTATATCAAGAAGCTGATTAAACGGCATGATAATTACACAGGTGCACCTTGTGCTGGGGAAATAAAAGGCCACTCTAAAATGTGCAGTTTTGTCACACAACATAATGCCACAGCTGTTTCAAGTGTTCCGTGCCATTAGCATGCTGACTGCAGGAATGTTCACCAGAGCTGTTGCATGTATACTCACCAGACATGTCACCCATTGAGGTTGTTTAGATGCTCTGGATCGACACGTGTACGACAGCATGTTCCAGTTCCCATCAATATCCAGCAACTTCGCACAGCCATTATGGCCTGTGGAATGTTGTCCCACTCCTCTTCAAACAACAGCCTGATAAACTCTATGTGAAGTTGTGTTACACTGCATGAGGCAAATGGTGGTCACACCAGAAACTGACTGGTTTTCTGATCCTCGCCCCTCCCTTTTTTTTAAGGTATCTGTGAACAACAGATGCATAACTGTATTCCTAGTCATATGAAATTCATAGATTATGGACTGATGAATTGATTTCAATTGACTGATTTCCAATATATGAACTGTAACTCAGTAAACTCTATTAAATTGTTGCATGTTGTGTTTATATTTTTGTTCATTATACATGTGCGGTATACATAAATGTGTCCATTGTTTTTTAGCAGACCCTGAGCACTTCCATGTACATTTTGTTCCTGACGAAACAGTCCCCTCCAGTGATTTAATGAAGAATTGCAGGCAGCTGATTCATTACGAAACGCCCATTTTATGTCATCAGTATGAGACAGAATGAGGTGAAAGGTATCCCAACCTTAGTCTACTGTAAGGGCTATTCGGTATACTTGGCGCGTCCATACCCTAACTCCTAACCCTGACCTTAACTCCTAACCGTATCCTAACCGAAGCCATAACCCTTACCTAACCTTAACCCTTACCGTAACCGTTTAAAATGTCTACTTCAACGGGTGACGTCAGTGTCGGGACGTCCCATGGATCCCAGATAGCTTCGACCATATTTCAACCTGCTTTTAACCCATTTTCGGAAGCAGCAGAAGTCTGGTTGAGGTGAAAATTTGACAGGACAATGAATATCAACAGACTTATAGCTTTATCCAAATCTGTTCAATTTGGAAAGATTTTAACATCTAACGCAAGACATGCGGCGAAAGAAGTCACCTTACCTCACCGAACCATCAGAACTCATGCTAGGAATCTGGCCTACGCCAAGGACCTGTTCCTTGGCAAAGTAAACAAAGTAAGCGACTAGCTAGCTAATTTATGTATTATGCTTTTTAAATTCTAGATAAGGAATACAATGTTGATTTAGCCGTACTGTCTAAGAAATATGTGATAGCTTGCTCAGTTATTGTAAGTTAGAGCCACCCATAGCCATCTTTCCATTGTTGTCAGCTGTCACCTCTCGCCAGAGGCAAGCCATTTTTTGCCTTGAAAGACAATGAGAAAATCCTAAAAGCCAGTAGCTAGCTTGTCATAATAGCCCAGAAGGATAAATCAACCAAGTATCTGATTCGTATTGTGTGTCTCTCCTCCAGGCAGAGTGCTTCCCTATCCAGAGATTGGAAATGAAGAGCTGGAGGAGATCAACTCGTTTGTTGCTCCGGTAGAGAAATTCTTCACTGAAGAGGGTGAGACTGAGAGAAGAGACTGCTGTCCTTATACAAGACTCAGATTCAAAGTGTGGTTCTATTCTAATAGACCTTCAGACTGTGTTCCAGTGTTGTATTCTGAGACCTGTCCTTGTATTTCAGTGGACTCCAAGCGTATCGACCATGAAGCTAAGATTCCTCCAGAGACTCTGAACGGACTGAAGGAGCTGGGACTGTTCGGTATCCAGGTGCCTGAGGAGTATGGTGAGGAGTTTAATATCAGAGGAGAACAGGTCATAGCCTGTACAACAAACATTAGACCTATCGCTGGTAAGGTCTTCATACTGTATCAGAGACCATCTTGTTACTTCTGGACACACATTGTAACATGACGCCACTCAACATAACTTCCTGTCTCTTCCTAGGTGGCCTGGGTCTGTCCAACACCATGTATGCCCGACTAGGAGAGATCATCTCTCTCGATGGATCCATAGCAGTTACACTGGCTGCCCACCAAGCCATCGGACTCAAGGTAAAGAGTCCTGCACCGATAGACTCAAGGCTTTCTTTTATCTGTGTTGTATAATGTTACTGCTGTTTGTGAACCTGTGATGTCTTGCTGTATGTTAGGGGATCCTGATAGCCGGTAGTGAGGAGCAGAAGGCTAAATATCTCCCCAAGCTGGCTTCAGGAGAACATGTAGCAGCCTTCTGTCTCACTGAGCCTGGCAGGTACGTACCGTCTGTTTCACTGGGCCTGGCAGGTACAGTATGAACCTACTGAAGTACAGCCTTCTGTCCCACTGAGCATGGTAGGTACAGTACAAACCTACTGCAGTACAGCCTTCTGTCCCACTGAGCCTGGTAGGTACAGTACAAACCTACTGCAGTACAGCCTTCTGTCCCACTGAGCATGGTAGGTACAGTACAAACCTACTGCAGTACAGCCTTCTGTCCCGCTGAGCCTGGTAGGTACAGTATGAACCTACTGCAGTACAGCCTTCTGTCCCACTGAGCCTGGTAGGTACAGTATGAACCTACTGCAGTACAGCCTTCTGTCCCACTGAGCCTGGTAGGTACAGTATGAACCTACTGCAGTACAGCCTTCTGTCCCACTGAGCCTGGTAGGTACAGTATGAACCTACTGCAGTACAGCCTTCTGTCACACTGAGCCTGGTAGGTACAATATGAACCTACTGCAGTACAGCCTTCTGTCCCACTGAGCCTGGTAGGTACAGTATGAACCTACTGCAGTACAGCCTTCTGTCCCACTGAGCCTGGTAGGTACAGTATGAACCTACTGCAGTACAGCCTTCTGTCCCACTGAGCCTGGTAGGTACAATATGAACCTACTGCAGTACAGCCTTCTGTCCCACTGAGCCTGGTAGGTACAGTATGAACCTACTGCGACACTCCAGTGTTTAATTGCTCAATTGTAATTATTTCACCACTATGGCCTATTTATTGCCTTACCTCCCTTATCTTACTACATTTGCACGCACTGTACATAGATTTTTCTATTGTGTTATTGACTGTACATTTGTTTATCTGTAATTCTGTGTTTGTGTTGCAATGCTTTGCTTTATCTTGGTGAGGTCGCAGTTGTAAATGAGAACTTGTTCTCAACTGGCCTACCTGGTTAAATAAAGGTGAAATATAAAACACAACCTGCTAAAATCATTACCATCCTGAACCAACTCTGGATGACATCATTCTGCTTTTCGACCAGTCACATCATCTGGATCTGTTTGCCGTAAAGCAGTTTTTTAGCCACTGAAAAGCATTCCAACTTTTGTTATACCAACAAATGACAGAAGTAGTTGTGTATTTTAAAGCTTGGTTTTGTCATGTTCTCTGAATCTGACTGTTTCATGTGGATCCTGTATGTTTCAGTGGGAGTGATGCTGCATCCATTCAGACCAAAGCCACCCTATCAGAAGACAGGAAAACATTCCTGCTCAATGGGTCAAAGGTGAGACACATTATCCTCCTACCTGTGTTTTGCTTGTCAGTCATGTGTTCGCTAACTGCTGTTGGTACTTTGTGTTTGTGATGATTCAGTCTGAAGGACAGTTGTGTGACTGTATTTCCATGCTGTCCAGATCTGGATCTCAAACGGGGGGTTTGCAGACCTGATGACGGTGTTTGCTCGTACGGAGGTGGTAGGAGAGGATGGAGTGAAGAAAGATAAGATCACTGCCTTCATCGTAGAGCGAGCCTTCGGAGGGATCACCAGCGGAAAACCAGAAGACAAACTAGGCATTAGGGGGTCTAACAGTAAGATCACATCTAGGCATTAGGGGGTCTAACAGTAAGATCACATCTAGGCATTAGGGGGTCTAACAGTAAGATCACATCTAGGCATTAGGGGGTCTAACAGTAAGATCACATCTAGGCATTAGGGGGGTCTAACAGTAAGATCACATCTAGGCATGTTATTTATTTTATTTATTATTTACCTTTATTTAACTAGGCAAGTCAGTTAAGAACAAATTCTTCTTGTTTGCCTAGTGGAGTAAATGACAGTACTTGTGTTGGTGTTAGCCTAGTGGAGTAAATGACAGTACTTGTGTTGGTGTTAGCCTAGTGGAGTAAATGACAGTACTTGCGTTGGTGTTAGCCTAGTGGAGTAAATGACAGTACTTGTGTTGGTGTTAGCCTAGTGGAGTAAATGACAGTACTTGTGTTGGTGTTAGCCTAGTGGAGTAAATGAAATGACAGTACAGTACTTGTGTTGGTGTTAGCCTAGTGGAGTAAATGACAGTACTTGTGTTGGTGTTAGCCTAGTGGAGTAAATGACAGTACTTGTGTTGGTGTTAGCCTAGTGGAGTAAATGACAGTACTTGTGTTGGTGTTAGCCTAGTGGAGTAAATGACAGTACTTGTGTTGGTGTTAGCCTAGTGGAGTAAATGACAGTACTTGTGTTGGTGTTGGAGTAAATGCCTAGTGGAGTAAATGACAGTACTTGTGTTGGTGTTAGCCTAGTGGAGTAAATGACAGTACTTGTGTTGGTGTTAGCCTAGTGGAGTAAATGACAGTACTTGTGTTGGTGGCCTAGTAAATGACAGTACTTGTGTTGGTGTTAGCCTAGTGGAGTAAATGACAGTACTTGTGTTGGTGTTAAATGACCTTAGTGGAGTAAATGACAGTACTTGTGTTGGTGTTAGTAGTGGAGTAAATGACAGTACTAGTGGAGTAAATGACAGTACTTGTGTTGGTGTTTGCCTAGTGGAGTAAATGACAGTACTTGTGTTGGTGTTAGCCTAGTGGAGTAAATGACAGTACTTGTGTTGGTGTTTGCCTAGTGGAGTAAATGACAGTACTTGTGTTGGTGTTAGCCTAGTGGAGTAAATGACAGTACTTGTGTTGGTGTTAGCCTAGTGGAGTAAATGACAGTACTTGTGTTGGTGTTAGCCTAGTGGAGTAAATGACAGTACTTGTGTTGGTGTTAGCCTAGTGGAGTAAATGACAGTACTTGTGTTGGTGTTAGCCTAGTGGAGTAAATGACAGTACTTGTGTTGGTGTTAGCCTAGTGGAGTAAATGACAGTACTTGTGTTGGTGTTAGCCTAGTGGAGTAAATGACAGTACTTGTGTTGGTGTTAGCCTAGTGGAGTAAATGACAGTACTTGTGTTGGTGTTAGCCTAGTGGAGTAAATGACAGTACTTGTGTTGGTGTTAGCCTAGTGGAGTAAATGACAGTACTTGTGTTGGTGGTGTGGAGTAAATGACAGTACTTGTGTTGGTGTTAGCCTAGTGGAGTAAATGACAGTACTTGTGTTGGTGTTAGCCTAGTGGAGTAAATGACAGTACTTGTGTTTGTGTTAGCCTAGTGGAGTAAATGACAGTACTTGTGTTGGTGTTAGTGTTAGCCTAGTGGAGTAAATGACAGTACTTGTGTTGGTGTTAGCCTAGTGGAGTAAATGACAGTACTTGTGTTGGTGTTAGCCTAGTGGAGTAAATGACAGTACTTGTGTTGGTGTTAGCCTAGTGGAGTAAATGACAGTACTTGTGTTGGTGTTAGCCTAGTGGAGTAAATGACAGTACTTGTGTTGGTGTTAGCCTAGTGGAGTAAATGACAGTACTTGTGTTGGTGTTAGCCTAGTGGAGTAAATGACAGTACTTGTGTTGGTGTTAGCCTAGTGGAGTAAATGACAGTACTTGTGTTGGTGTTAGCCTAGTGGAGTAAATGACAGTACTTGTGTTGGTGTTAGCCTAGTGGAGTAAATGACAGTACTTGTGTTGGTGTTAGCCTAGTGGAGTAAATGACAGTACTTGTGTTGGTGTTAGCCTAGTGGAGTAAATGACAGTACTTGTGTTGGTGTTAGCCTAGTGGAGTAAATGACAGTACTTGTGTTGGTGTTAGCCTAGTGGAGTAAATGACAGTACTTGTGTTGGTGTTAGCCTAGTGGAGTAAATGACAGTACTTGTGTTGGTGTTAGCCTAGTGGAGTAAATGACAGTACTTGCGTTGGTGTTAGCCTAGTGGAGTAAATGACAGTACTTGCGTTGGTGTTAGCCTAGTGGAGTAAATGACAGTACTTGTGTTGGTGTTAGCCTAGTGGAGTAAATGACAGTACTTGTGTTGGTGTTAGCCTAGTGGAGTAAATGACAGTACTTGTGTTGGTGTTGGCCTAGTGGAGTAAATGACAGTACTTGTGTTGGTGTTAGCCTAGTGGAGTAAATGAAAGTACTTGTGTTGGTGTTAGCCTAGTGGAGTAAATGACAGTACTTGTGTTGGTGTTAGCCTAGTGGAGTAAATGACAGTACTTGTGTTGGTGTTAGCCTAGTGGAGTAAATGACAGTACTTGTGTTGGTGTTAGCCTAGTGGAGTAAATGACA